>NW_026083150.1:0-79970 GCF_020184175.1 Aphis gossypii
AGTTTCTTTTTCACTAATAACAATGGAGCATTCCATGGTGAAAAGGATGGCTCTATAATATCGTCCTTTTCCATTTGTTTTATTTGTGTATCTATCTCCTCCATTTGCGAATGGGGTAGGCGGTATGGCCTCCTATATATAGGCGGTTGATTTTTTTGTAAATTTATTTTATGCGTCATAGTATTTGTGTGCGTTAATATATCCCCCTTTAAATGGAATATATCTTGAAATTGTTCACAAATTTCTATTATGGATTGTCTTTGTTCGTCATCCATATGCCCACTTCTAATTAATTGTTTAATTTTATCTACACGCTTATTATTATTGTTATTAGTTATTACCGGTTGGATGTTATAATCGAACTCGCGGTCATATTGAATTTTGTTTAGATCGTACCCCCATATATTTTGAGGTTCCTCTGTTATATTTAACATACTTATTACTACTTCACCGTTTTGTACGGTATTTACAATATTTCCACAAAATACACCCTCCTTAATTTCTTGCCTATGAATAAAAATGTCCTTATTTTCTACATCTTTCGCAGCTATAGGTATAGATACTATAGTTTCTGTCCTAGGTTTTAATACTATATTCCTATTGTCTACATTTATATTAATCGCTAATGTTTTATTTGCTAAATCTATTATAGAATTATTTTCTGTTAAGAAACTATTACCTATTATACCATGCTTCCTTATGGGAAAATGCTTATCTACTAAATTAAATTCTGTACTTATTTCCTGTCCTTGTATTATTAAAGGTATTGTTATTTTGCCTAACGTTTGTATTGTATTATCACTTATCCCTTTTAAATAAATTTTTCGTGTGTTGTCTATTGTTAATCCGCTACGTAAAACATCAGTTTTTATAACGTTCACTTCACTACCTGTGTCTACAAGAAATTCCAACTCGTTTATACAAGCAGGTGAAATGCATTTAACATGGTTGTTATTATTTATTGTTGTGAGTATGATTGGGAAGCAATCTCTGTCGGATTCACGGATACGTAATTTATCGCACGCGCTCCGCGAGTCACGTGTGACACCCGTCCGTTTCCCGAGTTAATAATATTTCCACGTTCGTCGCGCTGTTTCTTATAACATACATCGGCCATATGTCCCCGTTTATTACAATATGAACACGTTTCGTTTGCATATGTTATGAAGCCATTTCCGTCGTTCGTTTGATTAAATCGATTGGGTGGTCTTACATTCATGCGGCATTGCGATGCGAAATGACCTTCGCGGTTACACGTAAAACAGCGCCTAACAATTAAATTGTTGTACCTAGTATTTTGGTTGCCATTAGTATTCCCATTGTTAACGTTATTAATATTATTGTATCTATTATAATTCGGCGGATTATTATTCCGTTCGTGGTTAAAGTTTTGATTATACGGTCTATTATTATACTGGTCACTATTTCTAAACATATTTTGTGTTTCATTATAAGAAAAATTCTTATTAAAAGGTCTATTAGGCGGTTCATTATTTTTAAAAATGTCTTGTACATCGTTATAAGTTCGAATATTTTTATCGGCCATTAGAGCTATTTGCATAGCATGTTCAAGAGTAGTCGGATTTTTTGCTTTTACTTCAAATTTTATTTCTCCTGTTAACCCATTAATGTAGCTAATCAGAGCCTGTTCTCCAATGTTTTCGCGTAATGTCATTGTCTGAGACGATGTTTTTCCTACGGCTACCGCATTGCAAAGTTTTTGAAATATTTCCTCTACTATATTATTATAAGAATGTATAGACTCGTTAGGTTTTAATTTTACAATATTTAATTCTATTTGTAAATTCGCGGCACCGTATGGTGACTCGAACGCGTCTAAAATTATTTGTTTAAGGTCCTCCCAGGCATTAATTTCTTTATACCTAGTCGCGTTGTAAGCCTTACCAGTTAATTTAGTTGCTGCAATCATTTTTAATAAAAGTGGTAATTGATCGGATTCTACTGCATCAATTATGGTTTCGCATGCGGAAATAAACGGATAAGTGGTCTCTGCTAGACCTGAGTATTGGGGAATTATTTTTAAAGCTTCGGTTACCTTAAGTGTAGTTATTTTTGGAGTTGCCATTTTTTTTATTTTTACTGCCCTTTTTACTGGTATATATTCTGAATGAACAATATTTTTATTGCTTCTTAATCCTATTGTACGCGTATTATTTGTAATAGGACTTTTTTCAAACTCCTCTAAATTAATTAATCTAATACTTTTATTTAAATCTGCTGGGTTACTTATTTCTATATCTTCCTTAATTAATCTACTTATTTCTGTTTCAGTAATTAATTCACTACTACTATCATTTAAATCTACAATACTACTATCGTTTTCTATTATATCTATTATCTTATCTAATGTTTCTCGAGCTATTTCTTCAAACTCGTCAATAATTTCGGCGTCCTTTTCTGCAGAACCCGTACTCATTAATTAATATTTTTCTCAATAAATCTCAAAATAATTCTCATATATAATCTCAAATAAAATTCACAAATAATCTCATAATTTCTCAATAATTAATTCTCATAAATCTCAATACAATTTCTCAAATAATCTCATATAAATCTCAAAATAATAAAATTCTCAAATAACCTTACTGGCATATATTCCCAAAATAAAATAATAAAAAATTTTCCTTACTACGATGGACCAATAGACCAAAGGAGACGATTACATATATAAATTATGCTTACAAAACTGCTGTTTTCATTCTGCTTGCTTGATCTCCTCGCCGTGCCTGAACTGCAACAATGATTGTAGATCGATTTCCACAGAGTTGTTGGAAAGACGTCTCAATCCAACGGTGATCCACTTGGTGAAATTGCCTCTGGTTGAAGAAGTTGACAGGAAAATATTAGCAATATTTCTGATCTGTCTCGTTCTCGGAAATCAACCCTGTCCACAGCGCCAATTTTTCTGTTGCGTCCCGACTAGGTCGATTCATGCATCAACGTACAAAATGAATACGTCGTGTTGTTCAAGTATAAGTTAATTGTTTATTAAAATAAGTCTTGCACGAATACAAATATTATAAGCTTAATGTAGAATATATAAAATAAGATGGTGAGTGGTGTTACGACCTGCCTCAGAAACTGATATCAAAAATGACTTGAGTGGTGTTACGACCTGCCTCTGAGTGTCATAGATATCCCTATTCGTTGGTTATACAGTAACCGTCTGTCGAGCTCTTGTCTCGATCCCTCTTATATATGATTTCTTACAAGAGTGGGCGGTGACTTCGTCATACGAGGGGTCCCGGAACGACTGCTTGTGTATTCTTACCCATGATTCTTATCGAATCGTTAAGACACCGAGTTTCGACTTTTGCAAAGAGACGTGTGAATTTACTTTAATTGTCAAATTATTATATTAATATAATATTCTACTCTCTCGTGTCCTGTACTCGTGTGCCTGTGGTATTAATTTTACAAGTTAGGAAATTTGACATTGTATGATCTTATGCATATAAAATAATCGATACGGACAGTATAGGTCCGTAACATAATTATGCTCTTCGAGCTACAAATCAAAAAAACATTTAACATGAATAACACATATATTATACTGTCCCGTAATATGTGACACAAATCGGATACAGTAAGCTCGCGATGTATTTCTCGAGTGTGCAGGCGTTAATATCCACAAGTGATATTCCAGACACACTGCGAGAAATAGTGATCGTGCAAATAGTAAAATCTCACGGTTCCTGGAGATGGTGGCGGTGTCGTCGTGAAAATACCGTACTGTAAGCAGATGACGGCGGCAACACTTGCTAGCGGCGATAATTTGACTGCGGCAATACTCCTTAACGGCGTGCACGGCTCGTTAAGAGTGTTTTTTGACGATGACGGCGAATTGACTGGACGGCGGCGAACTGACTGGACGGCGGCGAACTAACACGATGACGGCGCGGATAGTCGGAAACTATAATCCGAATGCTGCCTGTAGTTACCAGGTCGACAGTTTATGTGCGAGGTCCAATATTGATTTACAATATTCCTGCGCAGGGATAAACTGTACGATCTGGCTTTCGAGTGCAGTAGTCGGACTGGATACCTTTCTGGTCGTCTGGGCGGTTGTATTTATCACCTAGTATGGCGATAGTGATAATGCAGAAGGCTCATGTTTTTCGGTGTTTTATATGTCTTCATTTGTCTTGGATCACGCTTGTACGGTCTCATATTATTATATAGGTATTAATATATCTTTTGGTATTAGTTATTATTATTTTACATATAATAATTAATACAAATTATACCTGACAAAGATATCTTTAATACGGGTGTCGTCAATAGCGCGATCTATTGACGACATTATGTATTTCAAGCGGCCGGAATACTGATTACGACGACGCGCTCCGCGTGAAAGTGTTACATCGCGTAAACATCGCGTATTGATATCTCGCTACAAGATTCATTCACAGGAAAAATTCTTGCTGATGACTATAGAGACAAACATACAAATCATGTGAAGGTACCTGATTCAGTAAAGAAAACATTCGTCATCACATTCGATCCATTCCAAGGATAGAAAGTCATTACTGCCGTGCCAACACTTCAAAAGAGTTTATTGAAGGAGGAAAATCTATAGAGAATAGAGATTATAAATCAGAATGTGAAGAAAAAAATATTTTAGCAGCAAACTATGTTATGTATGCCCGTATATTCAATGAAGAGTTTAATATTTCATTCTTTACACCAAAAAAAGATCAATGTGAACTTTGTATTTCATTCGACAATTCTGATCCTGTAGAAAAAGTATTACTTCAAGAAAAGTATGATACTCATTTAAAAGAAAAAAGTTTTATCTAGCTTAGAAAAAGAAAAAGATAAGCAATCAAATTGTGTGACAGCAGTTTATGATCTACTATCAGATTCACCATGTCCATTGGGTAATGCATCTTCATTTTATTATGTTTCTAAGCTCAATGTTTTTAACTTTACGGTGTACAATTTACAAACCAATGATGTCCAATGTTATGTCTGGCATGAGGGACAAGCACATAGAGGAGCTAATGATATTGGGTCTTGTATGCTTAACTATCTCAAGGTATTATAAGAAAAAGCAGCTGCAACAGAAGCAAATGCTCAATTAGATGTAATATTTTATAGTGATAACTGCGCTGGACAACAAAAAAATTAATTTATTTTAGCTATGTTCCTGTATGCAGTTTTAAAATTTTCACATATAAATAGTATCACACATAAATATTTAATCACTGGCCACACACAAAATGAGGGTGACAATGCTCATTCTGTTATAGAAAAACATATTAAAAAATCAAAGAAATTTGGTCCTATTTATGTTCCTGAACAATATGTAAGTTTTATTAGATCTGCTAAAAAAAGTGGCAATCCATATAAAGTTCAGAAAATGTGCTATAAAGATTTTTTTGATCTTAAAGACCTTACCACTAATTTGGGTATCAACATTTTTTCAAATAAAAGTTTAACTCTTTAGAGGGTATAGGGAAATAATTACCCATTACATTACCAAAATTCTGTAGCCCTGTGGTTAATGGGAAATAATATCCCACAGCTATATTTAGTTTAATTATGTGTTTTCCAACCTATATTGACCATTATTATCGTTAACTATTGTGTCTAATGTGTCTAGATAAAGGTTCTAAGAAAAAACGGGAAATTATTATCCCAATGACCCCGCGCAGAACGAAAATATTAATTTATAGTTATTATTTTTTTTTTTTTTTTTGTTATTGCTTGGAAACATTTAAATCGAATGATATCTGATTGGTTATTGGTTGATAATATTTAAGACGTCTTTGACTTTAATTTTGTGTTGTGTAATCAAAACTTGTATAGTATCATTTGTCGTTGAGTTATCATTTTAATTACATACAGTATTGAATTCGCCGATTTTTTCGGTCGTTGATCAAGGTATGTGTTTTAAATATTAGACTTCACATAATCTACTTAAAGTAAGTATATTTTAAATCTCTATTACAGAGGTTCCCAACCCGTGGTACGCGTACCACTAGTGGTACGTGGAAAGCTCGTAGGTGGTACGCAAAGAAATTTTAACTTAAATTTTTTTTTACTTTCATAAATATCCAACAATAAAAAAAAATGTTAAGAAATTAATGAATCATAAAAATATACGTTAAAAAAAATTTGACTCCTAATTTAGTTTTAGAATTGAAGTGGTACGCGTATTGATTTAAAAAGTGTCTAGTGGTACTCGATGATAAAAGGTTAGGAATCCCTGCTCTATTACATGTAGAAGTATAATATATACAGTTTTGGTTTGTTATACAATGCGCTAACTTGATATTGAAGATAATATTAATATTTTTATCATAGATTCTGAACGAGGAATAGATTTTATTCGAGTTAGAAATCACTGATGAAATGGCTTTCGACTCCGATATAGGAGGCGACTCTGATGCAGAAGACACAGTGCATCATGTTCATCAAGTACATCAAGTATGAATTAATTTGTAATTTTAAATGAATTAGTGATACTATGACATTTTTTAAATTTTAAATTTATAGAATTTTATTTCTTTTAGATTTATCCTTAGAAGGCATAGAATATCTTCAACCAAATTTAGATACAGAAACAATATCAATTAATTCAAATACAGTTACAGGTAAAATACAATACACATTTTTATAAAAGGAAAAAATAAGATTATTATATTGGTTAGGTACTCATAAAATGATACAAATAATAATTAATACTACATAATTTAATCTTATCATAAACTATATGTTGTACTTTTACAAATAATATTTATGATATTGTGTTTGTTTTCATATATAAATATCATTTTTTTAATAAATTGCATTATGTGTATTATATATTCATAGTTTTTATATAATTTTAAAATACATACAGTAAACTCTACTCATACCTAGGTCAAAAAAGATCATTAAGATCTCAATAAAGATCACTACAATTTGAAAATACAAGACTTGATTCTAAAAGTGCTTCTACATCTCCATGTAAACTAAATTTCTTATATTTTTTTTAAAATGTATTATATAATTCTAATATAAATCATGTTATACTTATAATTATTATTTTTTAGTTTCAGATTTAATTCAATCACCACTCATACATTCACCAACAAATGTACAACTAATTATACAGATTGGGATGATTTTGATGTTACTGACAATATAGCTACTGACGAAACGTTTTTACCAGTAAGGTTGTCATCGCAGGTCAATGATTATGAATCTACTGACAACGAAATTGAAGATGAAGAGCTTAACTTTAATTTTTGTAAAACTGGTAAAGAACCTGAAAAGTTTAATAGTTCTTCAAGAAACACAAGGTTTCTAACACAAGGTCCTATTGATCCATTTTTATTCAAAAAATCAGTCCTTGATATTTGGGAATCTATATTTTCTCCCGTAATAGACATTATAGTTGAAGAATCTAATTTGTTTGACTCTCAAAAACATGCAGTTTTAGACACCACTCCTGAAGAAATTCGTGTATTTATTGGAATACTTATATTTTTGGGCTTTCATAATGTACCTAATATTCGATTGTATTGGTCTACAAATCATAATTTTTTCTGTCCTAGAATAGCAAATGTCATGCCATTAAAAAGATTTTTAGAATTATTACGTTATATACATTTAAATGATAATCAAAAAATGCTTCCTAGTTTATCTGAAAGTTTAGACAAATTATTTAAAATTATACCATTAATTGATCAACTTAATAATATTTATAAAATTGTATACAATCCTTCTCAAAATTTATCAGTAGATGAGAGTATGGTTGCATTTACGGGTAGATCGACAATGAAACAATACATGCCCTTGAAACCAATCAAAAGGGGATTCAAAGTGTGGGCTATGGCCGATTCTGCTTCAGGTTGTCACGTAGAACAATTTAATATTGATAATAATAGGAAAACAAAAGAAAGAAAATAACAACAAATGTATAGATGATACGAAGTAAGATTAATATAATAATAATGAAACTTTGCTTTAAAAAAATATTTAATATAATAACCACCGAACCGTAAGTAAGGAGGCACGGCTCGCAAGTCAACAAACAAGAAAGAAAAAGTCAAAAGCAAAAAAATATATATATATAAAATAATATATATAATAACTGTCGCGACAGATGCGGTCTGATAGCGGTGGACGTGGTTAAAGACAGACAAACGCCGCCGTCGCTCGCGGCGGTCGTGACCCACGCCCCGGGAGCTTCGGGGTTCATCGCCGACTCAGAAACTGGTTCGATTGATTATCGAACGAGTGGTGATACCTAGGCAAGGGGATCTAGCGGGTGAGATCGCGGTATTCGTGCGACACGACCGTGTCAACTCTCCCCCCTCCCAAGCTGATAGACACCTTTGTCTAGAGCCGTGCGGTGCCATCGGGTACCCCGGGCACCTACAGTTGCAATGGGGAACTGGCGATTACCGCCCAGTTTCCCACTTGCCAGGACTATTCCCGGTATAGGGCTTTGATATCGACAAGGATTTCGTCACCGCCCACCTCCATTGGTTTGTGTGACACGAACGCTGGAGGGGGGGCCTGACAAGCATCCTCGTCCACGGTAGGGGACCCCTCCTGAGGAATAGCTTCCACCGGGGTTTCCGGCTGCTGTTCTCGTATCGGGGGCTGGTGGCCGGGTCCTAGGGTGGTGGTGGCCGGTGGTTTAGGAGGCAGCGCAACGGTCGGTTGGGCGGTGTGTGGCTGTGTCCGTGGCGGAACACTTGGCGGCTGGGCCCACGGTTGGACAGCCGTCAGCTGTGTCCGCGGTCGGGCGGTTGGCAGCTGTGCCCGCGGTCGGGCGGTTGGCAGCTGTGCCCGCGGTTGGGCAGTTGCCGGCTGGACGGTCAGCGGCTTCCGGCGTTGTTGCTGGCTGGGACGTCTGTGTACCGGTTGTGGGGCACTGGCCAGCGTTGGTCCCTGTGCTACGCGTGCCGGCGGTGGTTGGCGTGCAGGTCGCGGTTGTGGCTTCGCCGTTGGTGCCGTTGTCGCCTTCTTGACCGTCCGCTGTGTGTGGCGGACTGGCCCTAGTATGGGCCGACGGTCCGTCGGTGCTAGTGGACTCGCCGGTGCAGCTCTCGCGTGTTCGCGCCACCCGCGTTCATACGCCACCCATAGACGAGGGTCGGCCCGCAGCTCCGCCATGTCCACGTCACCGATCTGCTGGACCGATAGTCTCTGTGGTGCGTCTGGAGGGCACTCTGCTCCCAGCCCGATCAGCGTCGCCCTGGTCGGCCGCAAGATGTCGAGTTGGGAGGTGGTCTGCCACACCAAGTCCTCCAAGCTCGACCGCATATGGCCTCTGGTCCCGCCAGAGGTTCCTCACCTTCGCGTGACATCTATACGGGGATAGCATAAAAACATAAAAACAATAATCGAGGTTAATGGTGGTACCACCACGCAGATTCCGGTGAGCTACCGTAATACCACCGTTTTTTTCCTTTCCCTTTTTTTTTTTCACACGACTTGGCCGATTGCAGAACGAGTATCACTTCGTGTACGCGGATTTCAAACTGGAGACGTGCACTTTGCGCGGCGGGTTCTGATCTGTCCAGAAAACCTCTTTCTCCAGTTTTTCCTTAAATGTGACGGGACCCGTCCACTTCGCGGCAAACCCCGCGTGGAAACCCTGATCGGCTTTGGAGAGTGGGTGTGCCTTAACGAAAGCCTGGTCCCCGGCGGCAAACGCTCGCCGGTTCTCCTTCGATTTCTCGGCAACCCTATTGATGTCCGATGTTGCCGGAACCCGTTGCGTACTATCGGACCTCACGATTAGTGCCCCATCTCCTGGACTTTTTGTTTCGTGTCCAAACACCGAAACTGACGGTGAAACGCCGGTCCTGTCGTTCTTCCAGTAGAGCAATGTAAACAGAACCGCGGAGAGTTTCTGGTCCCACTGACTATCGTTCACCAATAGTGCCCTAAGGCCCTTTTCAGCTCCTGATTACGCCTTTCTACCGGATTGGCCCCGGGTGGTATACTGAGGTAGTCCAACCCTCTACCCCCTATAGGTCAAGTGATTTTGTCCACACGTCCGATGTAAACTGAGGGCCATTGTCACTAAATAGCACCCGTGGGTAACCGAATCTCGCGAACAACTCCCTTTCCAAAGTTTGGGTAATCACGGCGGATGTTGCCGCCCCCAAGAGATACGCTTCGACCCACCTACTGTGACAATCCGTGGCTACTAAGATGTTGGTCTTACCCCGACTTATGCGTGGATAAGGTCCCATTAAATCGGCACTAACCACCTCCCATTGTTGGGTTGGTTTTCTAGGACGTAACGGGACATCGATTTTGTTATTTAATGATTTGGTACACGCGCATATGTGGCAAGCTGCCACGTAGCGCCGGGTAGACTCCCGTACCGACTTCCAATAAAACCTATTTGTTATTGCCCTATATGTCTCTTTCCATCCCGGATGTCCCGCCAGGACGTGATAACGTCACAAGATATGCTCCTGCTTGTTAACGGGTACCACCACCATGTACTTTATCGTATTATCCGAAATATTCCCTACTTTCCTTTTCTTAAGGAGACCCTCCTCATAAATCAAATTATCGAATTCTTTAAGTCGATTTAGTCGCGTGTTACACGCCGGATTATCTGACGTAAAGTTGGACACAATCTCTTGGATCTTGGGGTCCTCACCCAGCCAATCAATTAATGTCTGAAGGGAGATGGGACTCGAGTTAGGATGAATATGATAAATCTGTTCTGGTTCTCTACTTCCGACCACTATGTGACTCGTTGGAAAACTAACAAAATTTTCCTCCAACGTAGGACTGTCTGTAGGGAATCGAGATAACATATCGGGACCCTCATTCTGTACTCCGGGAACATGTCGAATAACGAAATCTAGTGTTCCTAACTGCAGCGCCTACCGGGTTAGTTTACTGTTCTTATATTTCGCCCGGTGTAGCCACGTCACCGCCCAGTTGTCGATATACAATTCGAAGGTACAAGATTCCAGAAATGGTCTAAATTTATCAATCGCCCAAATTAGCCCTAAGCACTCACGCTCTACCGCAGCGTACTTGCGTTGCGTTTCGCTTAACTTTTTACTGGCATAGGCAATAATTTTCCTTTCCAGGTCACCTTGTTATCCTAACTACCTTGTTAAAATAAAATTGCGCCAACCCCTATCTCCGATGCGTCCGTTTGTAAACAGAATGGTTTCAAGAAAAAACGGGGAGGGGGGGTTAATTTTGGGGAGTCGTATAACTTCTGTCTAATGATATCAAAAGATTCCTGCTCGACTTTACACCAACGCCATCTGACATCCTTTTTAAATAAATTAGTTAGGGGATTAATTATGTCGGCGTAATTGTGTACAAACTGATTATAGCAGTTGCATACGCCCAAAAACTTTCTTAACGTCCGTACATTTTTGGGTAAAGGATGGTTTAAGATTGCCTCTAACTTTTCGGGTTGTTTGTCAATGTTATCCGCATCGACGATATGCCCTAAGAATGAAATTTGGGTCTGCCCAAAATGACACTTTTTCGGCTGACAAATTAAACCACTCCTATGTAATCTCTCCACTATTTTTTTCTAAGTGTATGAGATGTTCTTCGATATCGTATGATGAAATAACGATGTCGTCTAGATACACCTCTAAAAAGTCACCTATCAGCCTCTTCAATACCTCACCCATCAGGCGTACGAAAGTCGCCGGGGAGTTTTTCAGACCAAACGGAAGTACTCTAAACTGAAATAATCCCCTTTGAGTTCGAAAAGCTGTATACTTTCGGGGCTCAGGTTTTAAAGATAGTTGCCAATATCCGGATTTGAGATCTAAGGTAGTAAATACACGTGCACCTTTCATACCGCGAACCATTTCATGGAGATTCCCCATTGGTTGCGCGTCCGAGATAGTCGCGTCGTTCAGTCGTCTGTAATCTACACACAGACGAAACGACCCATCTTTCTTTTTTGCGAGTACCACTGGTGACGACCAGGGTGAAATACTCGGCTCTACCATTTCCCGAACCATGTCATTAATATAATGTTGTTTTTCTGGTGGATATGGATAAGGACGCAGTGCCAACGGCGACAGATTATTTATTTGAATGTTATGTTCAATTAATTTAGTCCTGCCTATACTTCCACTAAAATCGTTTGCATACTTGGTCAGTATTATTTTTATTCTCTGTACGTACTCGGGTTCACCCATAAATAAAACTTCGGAAAAATGTGGGTCGGTGGGGGGGGTTCTTTTTTCCAGCACACGGATGCGCGTTGTCTACACTGAAAAAAAATCCTCGATCATATTAACAAAAAACTATGTTGGATTGACAATAATCTTGTTGCTATACAGCCAACAAGATGTTTGTCAAACCAACTAATATATAGTTGTTAATAAGATAATAATGTCAACAACATAGTATTGTACTATTGACAAATATATTATTAAAATGCTTCTTAAAATTATCAATTGAATATACTTATCAGTGTAACATTGACAATTAACCTATTATCGTAATAATAAAAAAAACTAATTTTGTTGATTTTGCATTGTTAAATTAATATCAATATTGTGCTATTAACAAAATATATTGTTAAATTGATACTTGCAATTATCAATTAAATATATTTACTAGTGTAACATTGACAATTATCTTATCATCATCATAATAATAACTATACTAGTTTATCCATTCCCATTGTTAAAGTTATATTAAGCTTGATTGATTTATAGAAAAAACTCTGTTGTATTAAGAAGTTGGTTGTTAATATAAATCTCAAATTGTCAATTTATGAAAAGTATTAATTAATTAATTATATACAATATTAATGAGTGTTTAATGAACAAATAAATTAAATATTAAATTTTTTTAATGTAAATACTAAATACTAAATAATAATTAAAATAAAAAACAGTATAGGTACAGGTAAAAATGTATTTCTTTATTTTAATTCTTCAAAATATAATAATATAATTTATTGATTTAGTTCAGCTAAAACTTGAATTAATTTAGGAAAAGGTTTATCATATTTGGAATGTACACCAAAGAAATATTTTTGAATAAATAACCATACAATTTCTGATTGCGATGGATATTCTAAATTGAACAAATTGAATATCTTATAGCATACTTCAATTGATCTTAGAACCGAATGCACTTTATACATAACTGAATCAAAGTAAACCAATATTTCTCTCTGAACATCCATCGTTCCAACAATCACAATAAATGGTTGTATATGAGTCCCGTGGTTTCTTAGTTCTTCAAGATGCTGTTGCTGAGCTTCTACAGAATCTTTGAACACCATAAAACTATCTGGGAATCTTTGATGGAGTATTTTATAAGATTTTTCTTTCCGTTGCTATCTTTAGTCACTTTTTTTGATGTAGGCTCAAACATAGCGTGTAACAAATGAAATAGTGCAGCATTTTTAACATCTATAATTAAAATTTTAAAGGCTCATTAAAAATTATGTAAAATGTAGTTAAACATAATCTACACAATGAAGTTATTCAATAAAATTTACTGAATTACTCATAACTGGTATTATGTTAGATACAATGTATTATTAATTAATCAAAATTCTTACTTTCATTTATATTAGCATCATTATTATTTACTATAGTTTCTAGTATTTTACAACAACTATTATCTTTGACTTTTTCATCTAATAATTTGAAAATTTTGTCTGCTTTGTCATTAAAATCTTGATAAATATTATGACTATTTGGGAATAAAGCATTATAGTCAATATCAATCTGAAACATAGTTTAATAATAGGTGTTAGGCAATGTATTATTTTTATTTAAAATGTTAATTATTTACTAGTTTATGGCCGTATGGAATTAAATATTGTTTCCAGTTTTTTAAAATATCTGTCGTTGATGTAGAAGATTTTATATTATTTATGCGATAGTTAATTGTTGCTTTCCAGTTGGCCTCTAATTCTGGGTAAGTACTTGTACCATGTTTAAGCACATCTAATATGGAATCTATTTCATTTTCAGAAACTGAAAATATTAAATATTTAATATATAAAAACAAGTAGATATAATATGTATATATTAGCATATAAAATAAGATAAATTCAATAAAATTTACCAAATTCTCTCTCAGTCCAGTTGGTTTTATGGTGGTTGTCAATATTCAATTTGTTTTTGACAATTGTCGAAGGGACTAATCCATTATTTTTTAAATTTCTTAAACAGTTATAATATTTTGCGTATAATTTGCCTTTTGGATTTTTATTATTTCCAATTTTCATAAAATATATATCCTGTAGGTACATATTTAATCATCAAATTAAATAACATTAATTATAGATAATCAATGAAATAATTACTTTTACTTCCGATTTGAACATTGCCACAATTTGATTGGCAATAGATTCTGCCAAGCTAACAGACATTTGTATTTTTTTGACAGTACACATCCAATGAGTATGTCTACTAGTGTGGATCGAATACCATCATTTAGTTTATTATTTTTTTCATAATAATCCAATATGAGAGCACCTTGTATAGTTGAATTCAAAACTTCATCAACTTTCAATTCATTATTAGATAATTGATGCGATATTTTATTATCTTTATTTATATTTATATTTTTGTTTGAAGAACACAAAACTTCACTTGCATTTGTAATACTAGCTTTACAGTTTTTATTTACAATACTTGTATTATTACTTTGCCATTTTGCAAGTTCATATTCAAACTTAAAAATTATTCCCCAAGGAAATTTTGAGAATAGTTTCTCCACATGTTCGGATTTCATAGTAGCGAGGATTGTGATGTCAATTAATTGATCTACAAAAAAATTGAAATAAATTCATTGACGATATATAAACTAATGGTCATAATGTTTATTCAAAGTGTTATCTTAATTTATTGAATATTTTAAATTTTAACTTTCAATTTAATAAAAATAACTTAAAAAGTTAAAAATGATCATAAAAGTTATTAGCTACATCTGAATTTCTTACCAACACAAGTTTGATATACACATTGTAAACCCCATTTTTCAAGTAATTCTTTAAGTTTTGGTAAATCTTCATATGGGTAATTATAATCGAACATAATATCACTCTCAACAGTCTCAACATTAATGTTATTTGGGAAATTAGATATCTGACCAATTTCGGTTAACTAAACAAAAAATGAAATAATAATTCTATATTCTATATACCAACTATATTTTTTATTACAAAAATTGAATAGTACATACATTACAAGAAGAATTGTCATACAAAGTTCCATAACCTGTGATAGAATTATTAATATTCTCCATCTTGGTTAATGGTTAAAATTCACACTAATTATATTGACAAATTTTAAAAACAACAGAATCTATAGTTTAAAAAAAATAAAAATAATATACAGCTCTAAATACAACAATCCAATTTTAAATATAATACATTTATAATTTGTTTAAAGCATAGTTATTTAATAAAAATAAGTTATGTACCCAAATAATTAAATTAAATTAATAAAATTCTTTTAGACGGATCATTTTTTGACCTGATGATATTTTAGTAATATTTATTGGAGGTCCACTAAATTCATCTACATTACAAATAAAACCATAATTAACCACTTCTTCGCTATGATCTACACTAAAGATTCATAATGAGAGTTAAAATCGTTTAACTTTATTTCATTAGCCAAAACATAAGCTTTACCATCTTGTCTATTAACTAACAACATTTCACATATTTTAAATAAACATATTTTATTACAATTTTTTGTTAAAAAATAACCAGCTTTATACACAACTCCGTTTAATTTTAGCTCTGTATAACAGACATAGTCTAACGCAGTTACATTGAGTTCATTATTTATATTTTCTGTATAATTACTTTGAATTTTGTGTTTATCATTCACAATAATTTTTTTATCAGATAATATCATAAGACTATGGGCAAATTTTAATTGCATTTTTTTTGCTAAAGTTAGCGTAATATTTTTCCTGGAAGTTGTTGACCTAGCATACATCTTTAATTCTTTGTGTTTACCTTCATAACGAAAACACCAATAATGTCTAGGAGGGCCTGAATTCGTTATTATTGTTGGATAGTGGATCAAAAAGTGATGTTTCGGTTTTAAGGTGTCATTGAAAAGTGTTATATACATAGAATTATGATAAGAAATTAGTTTTTTAAGGTGGGAAATCGCACTATCAGTAAAGGTATATGATAGAAGAATGTCTATAATTTGAATTAACGAAAGAAAAAGGTTCCAAACTTCATCATTTTCAAGGATAAGATCTCCTACCATAAGGGGAAAAAAATGAACAAAGGTCATAACTTCCCTAGCTGACATTTTTAAATGTTTTTTTTCTAAATGAATCATTTTTATGGGAGGTGAAATGTTACCTATTTCAATGGGTCCATAATTAAAATTCATTTTACGATTGTTTAAAGTTTCAAGTGAAAACAATTTAGCAGTAACAATATAATACTTGATTATGTTACACAAATCATAGTGACAAACACCCTCAAACAAATCATGCATTATATCTATACAAAAATTTTGTGTGACGTGGAACCCAGTTACTTGATTTAATAATGATTCTTGATAAACCCCTGTCTCTGCAAAATTCATACTAGTAACATCATCAGAATAATTGTGTGCATTGCGCAAAAGACTCAAATCTTCTTCAAGCATTGTTATAGTTGAAGCTTTAGAAGCTTTACAAAAGCGACAAAAAAAGTTTGCTGAGAAAGATTTACTAAATTCTAATAAGCTATTTAGACCTAAATTATCTCCAAGAACTATGCCTAAGACAAAATGAACATGAAAATCACCATCTTGAGTTTTAATATCTATCCCTTCATTTTCAAGTATATTTATTTCGTTTACTAGACTTTGTAAACATTTATCATTACCAAATGATTTAATATCAATGTGTTTTACTAGTGCAGCTAAAAATATAGTTGATAATTTTGAATTGTTTTCTGATAATGGAAAACTATAATATAGAGCTGAAATAGACTGAAATGTAGCATGTGAGCCTAAGGGATTATTTATTTCAAATTCATCCATGTATAAAAAAAATGGAAATATTATCTTTTCATTAGAAAATAGAGAAACTTTTTGTTGCCAAAGACTTCCTTGAACAAAATGTTCAATAGAAGTACTTTGATTGTTTTTATAGTAATTTAACCGAGTATACTGTTCTTTAAAATTATCTCCATTTTCAAAGAATTTTTTAAACTGAAATTGTAAAGGTAAGAGAACACCTTTAGTGATTTTTTCATTAAAGACAGATTCACCATTGTAGTGTACAGGGAAAATTTCATTATTAATGGTAAATTGATTTATTTTAAATAACAGTTCATTCTTTATAAGCCAATTTACTAAGCGATACTCAGTGTTACAATATAGAAAAGGATTTTCTATAACAGAAGCAAGTCTATGAAATTTAGCAATCTTAATTGGTTCTTTAATTTCATCATCTACTACATTCTTCAGCATGGATACAATTGGTTTAATTATTTTATTTAATATACCAGTTTGAATATTAGTAATGTCTGCTCTAGTAAAATTATTATTATTATGCAAGTTTACAACAAATTCTATTGCAGATTTATATAGAGATTCACTAACTAGATCAAAATCAAATGGATTATTAGTTACATTATCAGTTAAAACATTATCATCAATTAAGTTTTCAATATTGTGTGGTGGTAATGAAGAATTGAAATATGATTGGTCTTGTGGTTGATTATTTGATGGGATGTTTTCAGGGAAATGTTTGTTTTGAATATGTCGTTTAAATGAAGCTAAGCATAGAAAAGATTGTGTACAAGTCCCTTCACAACATGTATAAGTACTATCAGTTTTAAGTAAATGAAAAATTTTAAAATGATAAACTAAAGATTTCCAATTATCAGCATTAAATTTACATAAATAACAAAGCATTTTTAAAAATTAACTTACAAAAATATCTAGTTACAATACACCGTCAGGTAGATACAGCAAAATGATGTAGTTCAATCATAAACCTTTAGAAAACACTATTACCCACTAAATATTTGTTAAATGAATAACACTGCCTAAATAAAAATAAAAATATATATAGGTAGGTATTGATAAAAATTAGGAATAAATAAATTATGTTTCTTACTTGAAACGTACTGTGATCATCAAAATATCCAAGCTTTTTAAACGAAAAGCATGGCTCATTTAAAACAATTTGAAAATACAAAACTACCAATGTAAGTATAGGGTATAGCTACAATGTGCTGTCAGGTAGATACAGCAAAGTGGTGTAGTTCAATCATAAACCTTTAGAAAACACTATTACCCACTAAATATTTGTTAAATGAATAACACTGCCTAAATAAAAATAAATATATATATAGGTAGGTATTGATAAAAATTAGAAATAAATAAATTATGTTTCTTACTTGAAACGTACTATGATCATCAAAATATTCAAGCTTTTTAAACGAAAATCATGGCTCATTTAAAACAATTTGAAAATACAAAACTACCAATGTAAGTATAGGGTATAGCTACAATACACTGTCAGGTAGATACAGCAAAGTGGTGTAGTTCAATCATAAACCTTTAGAAAACACTATTATCCACTAAATATTTATTAAATGAATAAACACTTCCTAAATAAAAATAAAAATATATATAGGTACTATTATGTAGGTATTAATAAAAATTAGAAATAAATAAATTATGTTATACTTACTTGAAACGTACTGTGATCATCAAAATATTCAAGCTTTTTAAATGAAAAGCATGGCTCATTTAAAACAATTTGAAAATACAAAACGAACAATATAGGTATAACTGGTAAAGGTATAGACAATACACCATAAGGTAAGTGATGTACTGATGTATTTAAATCAATAACCTTTTTAAGACACCGGTAACAACTAGATAACTGTTAAATTAATACTTATATGCAGACGTGCAGTATGAGTTCTCTCAACGGACATTTGGCATGAAATGTTAATTGTCAATATCGAATGTACGAATGACGGATTAAGTTTAATTTTTGATAATATTATAATAAAAATATGATAATAGTGTTGTTACGAAGACAATATATCGTCAATTCTGGGGAATCCCGACTTATAAATATAAATATTAAATGTTTGAAGAACACAACGTACATGATAATATCCATAATAGACATATTATTGTTTTAATAATATATTATTAATTTTATTATTTTATTGTTCATATTGTTGACAATATGCATATTCAAATTGGTTAAATAATTATAAATTCAATAAACTTATTGTCATTATAACAAATTATTGTCTATATGACAAATGTAAGCATTGTTCAAGTTTAATAAGACGATATTGTCAATGTTACCAGGGGTTTTTTTTTCAGTGTAGAGCTCATATAAATCGTATACGTCGTATAATCCAACGATACTTGATTTTGGACTAGAAAGTCATGACCTAATAATACATCACTGAACAAATCATTTAGTACGGCCGCTCTAAAAATGAATTCCAAATTCGAAATTTTAGTTTCAAACGAAGCTTCACCGCTCGTATTCGTTGTGCGACCGTCTGCTAACCTTACCACCGCAGTGGTTCTTGAACAGTATGTGCCATATTTTTCTACTACCCAGGGCTTCACGTAAGACTTTACAGTCTGAGAGTCTAGTAACGCAGTCACGTAAACACTCGAAAATTCTAATTCAACCGCGGGTATTGGTGTGTCACCCATTCAATGTCCCGATGGAACGGTAGTTGTATTTTGATTAATAAACATTTTCGTATCTAAATTCGAATTCATAGATTTCACGGCGCGAATTTTCCACTATCAGAACCGAATAGATTAGAAACTGGTGGTCCGGTGGATAATTGTTCCCAAAACTGCTCAGGACACAATATACGAGTATTCACTCCCGGATAACCCACTTCAAGTGGTGTGACGTTGGTAGGCGTGTACATAGAAAAGGTTTTAATCCCTGTGTCGGACTCAGTATCGGCCGTAATGTCAGTGAAATGACTATCAGATCCAATCTTGCGTTCCTCCGACGGAAAAATGTTTACAGGCTCAATGTCCTGGTCCACACTGGAAATGTTTTCAAAATCGCAAATTTTTATTGAAAATTCCTTCCCTTTGTCCTCTCTCTCCCTACATGGTGTATATGTTCCTTGATCAGTCACTACCAATGTCGGCGAGTTTGGGATAGAAGTTCGGCGTGATTGTCTATTTGAAATATTGAGCGTTTCTACCGATGAATTATCTTGGTTAGATTTACTCGGAATAGCGGAATTTAATTGAAAAACATTTCTTTCGAGTTTGGGGCTGCTTGGATTTATTTTCGGGACGACTTGTTGGACTTTCGGTCGGCCCGTCGGTCGTTTCCCGATTTTTTTTTTCCTTATTAAAATCGTTCGATTTTGCCTTATTGACGCGATTTTCGCAAACGTTCGTGTAATGCGGCCCCGCGCACAACACCCCCTTCTTAGTTGGGTGGGAGTCCTTGGGTCCTCCCGGTTTACCGGTTTACCGGTGGCCCGGCCGATTTTTTATGTCCATGTTTATTTTTATTATTATTATTATTATTATTATTTTATATATAATAATATTATAAAATATGAAAAAAAATGTTCTTTCGATTGATACTTATAATGCAGTGTGCAGTGTTCAGTAAGTTTTTACTGTTTAGTTAACTTTTTTTTTTTTTTTGCTGTTGGAACCGACGACCGGGAGCGGACTGCTTTCGCATTACTTACTCCCGGATTAGTTAACTATACTTAAGAGTTATAAGTACCTACCAGTGTTTTTTAGTATTATTTATTTATAAATAATATACCGACTAAATTGAATTACGTTTTCAAACTAATTCAAAAACAAAGATAGCAACACCACGATGTTGATACTTATCTTTCATACGTCGACCATCGTGGCATCGTCTATTGTTGTTATACTTTATAAATATGAAATAGTCCATTTAACAGTCAATACGACAATTTAAGGACTAGCTACAGAAAACACTACAGTCTACAACAGTATACGGTGTACCAGCTAGTAGCTAGTGTGAACATATTATAAGCTTTAAAATACAGGGTGATTCTTTTATCAAACAACACTCATTATTTCTAAAAGTATTCATGTTTTTGAAAATATTTTTTACATAGTTTCAAATTGTTAAAAAAACAACATTTTTATAAAAAAATTATATTTTTAAACATTTTTTTATCCTTATAATTTTTTAAGTTTTTTACTTTTTTGAATGACAACATAGATTTTTAATTTCATATTCCAAAGCAGAATCATTTTTTGAGTATTTTGATAGACAAGCTAGACAAGCGGAGTAGTGGACAAACATTTTGCACCCCACACCACACCACTCCACGCAGCTAAACTTTAAATACGTATAACTCATAAACTACTCACCCTAAATTTGATTTTTATGTATCGAATTACTCAGAAAATTATTCTGCTTTGGAATATTAAATTAAAAATCTATGTTGTCATTCAAAAAAGTAATAACTTAAAAAATTATAAGGATAAAAAATATTCAAAAAATATTTTTTTTATAAAAACGTTTTTTTTAACAATCAAAAACTATGTAAAAAAATATTTTCAAAAAAATGAATACTTTTGGAAATAATGAGTGTTTGATAAAAAAAATCACCCTGTATAAAATAAAAAATGAATTCAAGCTCTAGAAAACATTCAGGAGGTGATCAACGAGAACGTGAAAAAAATAAAAAACTTTTACTAGACTCCAGTAAAAAGTGTAAAAAAATTATTTTTTTTTTATAAGTGGAGAAAATGATCTGGAAACGGCCGAAACTCTTATCCCTAGTACTAGTAGTGCATAGTGATGGCAAGTTATCTTTTTCTGTAACAGTTATAAACTGTTATTGTTATTTGAAAAATAACAGTGAAAATAACAGTTACTGTTATTGATACTGTTACTAGATGAAAAGCTGCATTCGGCTCTCGGGAATGCCGAATGATACAGTAGCTGTTATTCTTTGGAATATTGATATAGTGTTCCTGTTATTATTTTATTAGCTCGAGATTTAACGATGAATACTTAATTAAAATTTAATAATAAATATCATTATTTCTAGCGTGGGGAGTATTTTAACTTAAGTTACAATTAACTGTAACAAAATAACTTTTTATGTAATTTGATGGTAGGTATTTAAATCAATTTTGTTGTAAGTCTACGTAATTTAAGTATCTTTTTTGTATGAAAATTTACTAAACTACTCGTTACATTCTTTTGTTTAATACATTTTCACATCTTATTAATAATGTATGTAATTAAATCATATAAGGATAAATGTCCTAACATATATTTTTGTAATTGCTATTATTGTATACAATATACATAATATATATTATATTAATCAAGTTTATACTCTTAATTGAGTTTTTATTGTTATACTATGTTATATCATTACTATGGAGTTCTGGAAAATTTGTTTAAGATAAATAAATAATTTGTACAATTATATTATACTCTTGTTTTTTGTATTCCTTTAACCCTTTATTTTCAATATTGTCTTATAGTATCAATTTATTAAAACCTTAGTTCCTCATGAAAATTCAAAAAGAATATTTTGTAAAATAAACATATTTGTATTATAATATATTATATACTATTATGTAAAAATAAATACAAGAAAAATCTGAGACTTCACATAATTGGTTAAAGAAGCTTGTTATAATATTAATATAGATGAAAAGTTTATTAAATAATTTTACATCGTAAGAAAATATTAATTACAACTAAATCAAGGTATTATATGTATCTAGAATTTAGATCAAAACAATAATATAAATATTTCAAAATGAAAATAGCAGGAATACATCTACATAATAACAGTATTTAATTTTTTTGTATTAAAATATAAATTTATACAATCATTTTAAGTATTTAAATAAAAATATAATTATGCCTTATGCTAGCAGGTTCTAATTTGGTTAAAAACTAAATGAACAGGGATATGCATGTCTGTTCCTGAGTGTGTATTTGCTTTTTTTTTTCCAAAGTTATGTTAATTCATATCTTTATTCTGTCATTACGATTCCGTAACTTATTGTGTGATATTTTATTTTATTCTATTTTATTCAGTACATAGTAAGCATAATCAGTGACTTTTCTAAATTTATTTAAAATGTATTTACTTAAAAGTTTTTACATTTTTATATTAAAATGGACAAACGTACAAGTGTTATTTGGAGCTATTTCCCAGTAATTGATCAAATAAATAAAATTTCTAAGTGTGATATTTGCTTAAAAAGATATTCTTTCAAATCTACACTGACAAATCTAAAAAAACACTTAGCATGCGTTCATGCAATTAAAATGTCGTCAAATTCCTCTACAGTAAGTACATATCTATGGATTTTTTATTATTTTTATTTAGAAAAATGTAAGATTAAACTAAATTAAAATTATAACTTCCTAAAATATTTTGTACATTATAAGACATGACAAATCAAAAATAAGTATTTAAAAAAAATAATGATTAAAATATTAAATAATACACTATTATGTACTAAGTATTGAAATTAATTCAATTTAATTTTTATATTTATTATTATTCGAAAATCATATAAAAATTAACAATTTTTATACAATTATAATTCTTTAACTTAAGTTCTTTTAATTTTACATTAGAATCATAACGAAAGAGAAAGTATTGAAAACCCGGATAACCCTACACACAGTACACAGACATCTGAGCCTAGTTCTTCACTGTTGTCTGAAACAAATGAAACTACATGTCTACATCCTCTCTAAATACACCATCATCATCAAATGCTTTCACCATAATGCAAGCATCAACTTCTATTCCGAAAAAAATACAAACGTCTGTTATTGGTTATTTACCAAAAAAACTATCTGTAGATGCAAAAAAAAAGTTAGATCAAACGCTATTAAAACTTTTTGTTAACGATTTCCAACCTTTTAAGGTTGTTGAAGATTCAGGTTTCAAACAATTTGTAAAAATCTTGAATCCTAATAATGAGTTGCCAAATTGTCATACAATATCCAAAGAACTCATTCCAGCTATGTATGAAAAATGTTTAGGGGAGATTAAAAGCTTGAGCTTGACATCAACTGTTGAAAGTGCTTGTTTGACGACAGATTGTTGGACATCTAGAAACAATGAAAGTTTTATGGCCATTACAATACATTTTATTGACACTGAACTTGAACTAAAATCTATGTTTAAACGAATATTCGAATCATGGGAATTAACTAAAAAAAATACATTTGCAGTTTCTGATAACGCATACAACATAAAAAATGCCCTTAATAACTTAGGTTTAAAGAATATGGGCTGTTTTGCACATACAATGTATCTTATAGTCCAGTCTGCGCTCACTTTAGAAGAAGACCTGATAAACAAAACAAAAAATATTGTTTCTCACTTTAAAAAAAGTACAGTAGCCAACAATTCATTCAAAACCTACCAATTAAATAATGGTATAAAAAATCCAAAAAAATTAATTCAGGATGTCTCTATTAGATGGAATTCAACATTTTACATGGTATGCAGATTTGTCGAGTTAGAAACCTTTCTTTTTCGTGGTACTTTGGGTTTACTTAATAATGCTCCTGAAAATCTTCGGCCAGAAGAATGGTCTATTTTGAAAGATCTTATTAAAGTATTGAAGCCCTTTGAAGAATCTACTGAAGCTATAAGTGGACAAAAATACATAACTGCGTCATTAGTAATAGTAATTGTTCAAAGACTCTTTAAAGTTTATAATAGCTTAAGAAAAACTAACCTGGCACCAAGAGTTTTACATGTGGTTGATAAACTTATAGCTAATATGAATGAAAGAGACGGATTTAAAAATTTAGAAAAAAGTAAAACTCTTTCAAGATGCACATTTCTTGACCCACGATTTAAACACATTCCATTTAACCATAATGATACTCTATTGAATACTACGAAAAATGATTTAATAGAAAAAACGGCAAACATTGTTTGTAGCAAATATACCGAAGAGTATGAATCAGTAAGTTTGGCAGATGTTAATAACCTAACCTAACCTGGGATGATATTGACAGTTGTGTAGCCAAGTCAACACCTATTGGAACTGCAACATCAAGAGCTATTGTGGAACTGCAACGTTACATGGAAGATTCGATAATTTCTAGACATTAAGATCCATTAAAATGGTGGAAATACCACAGTTATAACTACCCAAATTTGAGTATTTTGGCCAAAAATACGTTGTGCCATCTCGGAACATCCGTACCTTGCGAGAGAGTTTTTTCTAGTGCTGGATTAGTTCTCAGTGATCGACGCTGTAGGCTAAAAAGTGAGAAAGTGAACATACTACTATTTCTTCACTACAATTTAAGTTAATTTATAATGTTTATGTTTATATATGTAATTACTTTTTCATTAAAATGTTGTTTTTATTATTTTATATTAAATCAAGTATAAAATATTGCTTTCATAGGCAAGGTGCCAGGGTGATTGTTTATTTGAATTATTATTATTAAGTAAGAATTTTATTTTTTATTTATGAATTATGCATTATTATATAGGTAATATTATAACAATGAAAACATTTTTCATAAACATTTAATGTTTATATTACAAGTTTTATTATTACTTATGAGTTATAAAAATTACTTTAAATTAAATGTTGTTTCTAGTATATAAAGTTTAGACAAACTCATTTTAATTATTATTTATATAATTTATAAATAGTTTATTATTATATACATTATATATCAGCAAAGGCAATTTTAATTAAAATTATTATTACTATTGTGTTTATGTTGAGTGTTGTAAATATCCTTTCATAATAACTACATCTCATCATTGAGTATTGATAGAAATATTATTGGTAAGTTTCAGTAAAGAAATCGTCACAAGAAGGATTGGTAACGGTAAGTAATAATTTATCAAACTTTTTACTTTTTACCATTTATCATAAAATTTACTTAACAAACAAAATTTAAAATCATAAATAACATTACCATTATAAAATTTTTTACTTGAGTCTTGAGTTTGAGTACTTCATAACACTATCTAACTAAAATCTAAATGCATATTGCACGTGCATAATGCATATGTATATTGTGTACTATATTAATTATTATTATTATTTTGTGCGAATGCAAAATACAGCAAATCATTATTCTATCACAGATTAAAGTTTAATCTACAACCGTGGTTGGTTTGATATGATATGGATGGATCATCGGTGTAGTCGCCCTCACTCGGGACTACCCGAAGGACCACTCGCCTTAGCGAGAATACAAAAATGTGGGTTATCTTAACGCCTTATGGCCACTGCCATACTATAACGCCGCAAATGCAATAGATAGGCAACCCTATGCCTTCGCCTGATATATTAGCCGATAGGCAACCTAACGTCTACTGACCGAACGTACGGGAGAGAACGGGAGGGAATTTCAGAACGGTGCAATTTGATTATGGGGAGGGGGCTCGGTGGTCGGATCGATATGGTGCAATGATCACCTAGCTTACACCAATAGGGAAAGACTTATGCTAAGCTTAAATTTAATGAGGTCTTGAGATGTAGACGGTGACGGCATGGGCTGCAGTAGGCCGCTGTCGAACTAGACGGCCTGGGCGGCCTCTCACACAACGGAACGTACGTTGCTGGCGGACTTACGCACGAACGACAGACGGCACCGATGTTGGGGTCACGACAGTCCAAGTCCCGCGCTGTTGTCCGGACAGTTAAAAGTACAAAGCGGACTTACTTGTTTGGTGACGGAAGACCACCGAAATCATACCATGGATCATGAGTTACAAGGAGACTGGGATTTCGGTATTGGCGGTTGAGTAAGTTGTACACAAAAAATATAATATATATCGCTTTATTAGCAGAATACGAAGCGAATAAAGAGTAGGGCGCTTTAATAGCGGACCCAGCAAAAAGACTCAAAAACAAGAAAAACTGAGCGTCGCTTTAATAGCGAGCAACAAGACGAAGAAAAAAAAAACAAACCGGCAGACGACAGACACACCGACGCCAATAATATAGATAAAAAAAAAAATAATAATAATAATGAGGGCGTTGGCCGCATAATATAAACAACAATGCGTCGCCTGGCGTGAAAAACCTCCTATGTAAAAAAACCAAGTTTTTCGGGAGAAACGTTTTAGTAGTTTAAAAAATAAGTATTGAATATGAAAATTTCAAAAAATAGTTATATTGTGTAAAATATGTTTAGAAATGAAATCGGACTCTTATTATTATTTCATTGTTTTATCCAAAAGGGATATTAAGCATATTGTTAAGATTTTTACATATAGGAGGTTTTGATGATAATTCTTATTCTGAAACTCCACATAGGAGGTTTGTTGTTGACACATAGGAGGTTAATATTTGTGTATATTTTTTTTCTTTACACATGAGAGATTTCATGTCTATATTATTTCTACTACCTATACAAAGTATAAACTAGGTACTGCTAAAATTGTAAAAAAATAATGAACCTTTTAATTAATCTAATTACATAGATCTATAATATTATAATATTATCAGTTAGGTTAACTAATAGTTTAAAATTGTGCTTTATAATACCTAAAAAGAAACATACCTACCTCAATATGCATCAATAACTAATAGCATTCTATAAATTATAGAAATATTAGACCAAATTTGACCCTTGCTAAATGTTCTGTAATTTCTAATAAAGATACAGGAAACTAACAATATAGTTATGAATAAAAATTTAATACATGGTTATTTAATAGATTTTATAATTAATTACAATTTTTAATTATAAATAGTAATAATAAGAATAAAAATAACAAACTTTTTTCTGTTTCTTGAAAAACCATATTAGGTATAAAATAAAATAAAAAATAACAGTTAATAACACTACATAATTTTTGGTTAAAAACTTAAAACTTATAATAATAATGCACAAAGGTATTTAATATGTTTAAATATTTTATCAGTCGTTTCTATTAATATAACGTTAACAATTTTATACTATAAAATAATAATAAGAATAAGTAGGTATAACAAACTTTTTTCTGTGTTTCTGTTTCTTAAAAATCACATAACAAAATTAAATAAAAAGTTAAAAGGAACATACATTTCAAAATCACTTGTGTTATATATTATTAGTCTTTTAAAGTAAGTATAGTAAATTATTTGGTTTTTCTGCCAAATTCTGTATATTTCAAATTGTCATAGAATGAGTGGTGATCTTTCTCTATGACTTTAAACATAAATTTTTAATGGTTAATGTGCATCGATAAAACTTATAATCTAATAATGTTTTCTAGTTAAATTGTAGCTACTAAAATGAGCATTAATAATAAATTATGTAGATAAATATTGTATTGTAATACCTGTTTAAGAGATTGCAAATCATCATATTTTGCCTTCGTTATTGGCAATTGAGCTGTGTACAAACAAGGTACATCTGACAATTGTTTTATTTGAACATTTTCTTGAATTGTAGTGGCAGCTGTTTTTGATCTAGTACTTTTTGTATTGGCAGTTACTTGATTTTTAGTTGTTATTGGTAGATTGTCCCAGTCATCATTAATGTTGGTTTTATATTGAATATTTTGAGATAATGGACTATATTTTAATTGACACAAATCTGTAACTACCTTATCTCCAGTTTTTTTACCTGGACGTAATGAAGTTATGTCACATATTGCATCATAATTTTTAAAAAAGCTGTAGTCTAACACTTTAACATTATACGGTTGATTGGGTCTAGCCATTCTCATTCTGGTGATGTAATCTGATGGAGAGTAGAGCGGAGGCTTAAAATAATGTTCCAAAGTTGAATGAACGCTATCTACCTCCATCATCGTGTGACCTTTACACAAAAATAATTGCTCAATATCAACATTTTTTTCTTTTGACACCAATCTTAAAGCACTGGCTAAGCTTTTATTTCGGTTTTGATAGTTACAACCGTCAGATATAAGAGTAACTCGTTCTGCATCTTGATTTAAATTCATTATAAAATCCACAATACATGATATGAATTCATTTGCAGTTACTCCTCCATTGGCTTCATGCCACACATATAATGTAACTGACTTATCACCCAGGTTGTATATTGTAAAATTATGGACTTGAAGCTTTTGCTTGTAAAACATTGATGATGCTAGTGTATTGGGACACAATAAAACGCTTTCCAAGTCCATAGTTACAACAATGTTTTTATCAGATGCCTCAACCTTTTTTTTATTTTTCTCTGTTCTGGCATTATCTTTTCTTTGTATATGATTTTGGTAAGTAATTTCGTCAACTGCATCAATTTTTGTTTTATGTCCGGTACAAATATCACACTGGTCCTTTCTTGGTTTGTGTATGTATATATTTTCATTTTTTAATACTCTGCGAAAAAGTGTATCTCGAGGTACTTCTTTTGACAACTCTTCTTTGACCCATCTAGAAAATTCTTTAAACATTTCAGATACAGATAAAAATGTGGACTCAACATAAATTCTGTTTGAAGATTTTCTGCAATAGTGACTCGGTACCTTAGGTAACATATTTAACCATGTTACAACTAATTCTGTATCTTGAATTTTTTTTTTTTTTCTGGGAGATATTTTCTTAGTAGAAGCAGATTTACACGTCAAAATACTATTATGATTGTCCATTATAGTTTCAGAACTCTTAGAAGTTGTCTCAATATCATGTTTGGTCCATCTTTTAAATGTATCTTCACCAATGCACAGTGTGTTCAAGAAAAATGTACGACATACCTTGTTTTTTTTTTTTTTTATCTCTTAAAGATAAATAAATATCTCGTGCATAATTTTTCTTTGCTGTGGTATCTTTATTAATTTTAGTTGATTTCCTTCTACGAACTACAGTTCTAGTTACAACTAAACCATTTATGTAAGCTTTTTTTTCTTTCCAAGATCCAAGCTTCCAAAATTTTCTAAAAATTATTTTTCGATCTACTTCGGTGAACATTCCACAAAAAAAAACCTTTGGATCCTAATTTATTTTTTTTGTGATTATGAGCACAACAATCTTTCAAAAATCTTCCAGGCTTTGGACAAGACTGTGTGCATTTACCATTCTTAACTTTTGAACCCATATATGGGTCTCCTGCAACTCTTTTTATTGAAGCCTTTTCCTTATTTGTTCTACCAATTTTTATAGAATTTTCAGACATACATTCACTAAGAACATCACAGTCCACATCACTATTAATTTCATTTATTGGATCATCTACATTACCATTTATTTCAGTGTCATCATCAATATTGTCATAAGTATTAATATTATCAGTAATAATAAAATCATAATTATCAAAATTGTTAAAATTATTTATGGTGGTTATTGGCATAGGATTATCATAATATACATTCAGGTCAACTTCCTTTCCATTTTCATCAACAGCCCAGTGCTCATGATCATGCTCATTAATGCTATTAACCGATTCTAAAAGCTTTAAATCTTCCTCACATATTTCCTTTATGGTTGTAACTTTATCAATGTCAGGGACAACCATTTCAACCAGTTTTCTTACACTATTCATTTTCTAAAATGAAGATGTATAGGAAAATTAGAAATTTAAATTTATATAGAATGCAATTAAAAAATAAATAGAATATTATGATAAGACCAAATTAGCCAATAGGTATTTATATAATCAGGTTTCAATATTTTGAGTATTATAAAATTGTATTATAACAATAAGCTTAATTTCGAGGGGTAATATACCTTGGGGGTAATCAGTGTACAAGGTGATGGTAACCATGGGTAATCGTAGGTAATTCTTAAAGTAAATCATGGGTAATCATAGGTATAATCATTGAAATCAGTAATCTGGTGTACAAAACTTCTGTCAGGTATTTACCCCTCGCTTAATTTAAAATTTAATTACACTTACGTTATTGTTGAAGATTCCGATTTCCTGCCATCAAAAATTCAAAATGAAAAATAATAATATGAATTATGAAAAGACAAAAGTGATAATAAAGATTATTTTCCCTCCTATTCAACACCAGCTGATATAGCTCCGATGTGCGAAATTCGTACAAATCAACAGTGTGACAAACCTCCGCTATATGCACATGGGAGCTATATCAGATAACAATTTCAATACAGCTAACATAGGAGGTTCATTGTTTTGAAGAATAAAAATGTTTTGATAACACCAATAAGTTTGAAATATTTATCACTAGATAGCGTATTTTTTTCTGAATTCAGAAATGTAAAAATGTCATTTTGCGATTTTTTTTACATAGGAGGTTTTTCACGCCAGGCGACTTATGATAATAATTAATGATATAAGACAAACAATAATGATAACAATTAACGAGTGACAAAAAAATAATACGAAAATATGATAATAAACATATGCGGAAAAGGCCGACCAATAATTTAAATAATATAATAGGAAAACAAAGAGAATAAATATATAGATAGTATAATAATATTAAGATAATTGATAATTAACATGTAGAGGACGGAGTGGAGTGAAGGAGACGGGAGAGAGATTAGGACGGCATCGTCGAGCACATCGGCGCAACAATAAGCGATTAGCTTTTGGCGCGAACAATCGGAATTTGGCACTGAATACTGATAAGTGATAACAAAGGAAAATATAATCCGTAGAAACTAAAAATAGAATGAAATAACAGAATATAATATTATTATTACTATTAATTTATAACAGTTACAAACATTCATAACAAGTTGACATCCTTTACAATTTATTAACTAAGATCGTGTAATGAAAAATACATCATAACAAAAAATAACAATAACTGTTACTTTTTCTTCCGAGTAACAGGCTGTTATTGTTACTTCAGTAGTAACTTATATAAATCACTGTTACTGTTATTTTATCCCATCACTAGTAGTGCATCTGGTTCAGTAGAGCAAAATGCAGGTACACAAATTATAAACATTTTAAATAAATAATGTGAGCCAAACATAATCCAAAACAAAAATAACTTATTGGGTTATTTATGACAAAAATATTTTAAAATATTATATTCTTGAAAATTGTACATTAATTGTGATTAATTGATTAAATATATAATTTAAGTATATCTAATCAAATACGTTGCACTTTTTATCTATCTATATCTAAATCATATCATATTATATATTAGTTATTATATCGAACTATAATATACGAGTATATACATATATATTTTAATTAGTATTTACTATTTGAATTAAATATTATTATTATTACACTATTCCTGTATGCCGCGGCATAGAATGGTATACCTACCTATATATATTTAATTTAGTTAAGTAATTAAGTATCAGAAATCAATAATAATTTTACAGTAAAACCTCGTTAAGACGCTCCCGTTTAATACGCCATCCCGCTTAACACGCGGATTTTTCCCGGTCCTAGGTAATTGTACACTTTTAACATTGAAAAAAACACGCTTAATACGCCACCGCATAATACGTAATCCCGCATAATACGCTCTAATTGCTGGCTTCTCAAACCTTTTAAAATAGAAAAAAACCCAATTAATACAATCAGCGATAAGAATTTCGTTGAAACGTTTATCTATTATCGACCGAGTAATTGATATTTATTTTTAACATCTTGATGTGGTTTATACTCTTACTATATTTCGTAAGTACGTACGTAAGTTAGTTATATGATCGGACGTTGAAGTGTACACGTGACATCACACGCAGATTTATAATTTGTATGTTTTGTTTATTGTTATTCGTGTGTGGTTTAAAATGACGAGTGCGTCTACGTCATCTAGTAGTGCCGGAGTGAAAAGGAAAGCTTTGTCTATTGACGATAAATTATTGAGAATTATTAAACTGTATGATGAAAAAATTGGTGTATTCAATAAACAACAAATTGCCGACCAATTAAGATTGCCCTCCTCTTCGTTGCGAACCATATTGAAGAACCGGAAAGAAATTGAAAAAAACGCTTTTTCTGGCAGTACGAAACGTCAAAAGGTTAGAAATGGTAAAAATGAGCAGTTGGAAAATATTTTGTTGGAGTGGCTTCGATAAGCTCGCACATTAAATTTGGCTGTAAATGGTCCCGTTTTGACAGAAAAAGCAAATGAGATCGCAAAAAGGTTGAACATAGCGGACTTTGGTGGATCTAATGGTTGGCTTGATCGTTTTAGAAAAAGGCACGGTATTGTCTATCGTAAAATTTGTGGGGAAGCCGATGCTGTAGATGACAACAGTATTAAATCGTGGAAAGAGACAATTCTACCAAATTTGTTGAAAGATTATTCACCCGAGGATATATACAATGCTGATGAGTTTGGCTTGTTCTTTAAATTGATGTCAAATAAGTCACTTGTGATGAAAGACGAAACATGTCATGGTGGTAAGTTAAGTAAGGACCGGTTAACTGTTTTAACTTGCTCAAATTGGTCTGGAACTGACAAGCTAAAACTTTTGGTAATAGGTAAATCGAAATCCCCCCGATGTTTTAAAAATGTACACACTTTACCGTGTGATTATAAAGCTCAAAACCGTGCGTGGATGACTGAAATTTAATTCATTGAATGGGTTCAACAGCTCAACTGTGAGTTCGTTAAACAGAAAAGAAACGTCCTTTTATTTGTCGATAATTGCCCTGCTCACCCGAAAGAAATAACCCTTACAAATATCAAACTTGTGTTTTTCCCGCCAAATGCTACGAGCAAGCTTCAGCCCCTTGATCAAGGTGTGATCAAAGTTTTAAAACAGAAATACCGTAAGAAATTAGTTCAACGGTATTTACTAGAAATGGAATCGGTGACCGATGAAGAAATCCCCAAAATCCCCAAAATCAATGTTTTAGATGCTATTCATTATGTTTCAATTGCGTGGGATGAGATAAAACCAGAAGTTATTAAAAACTGTTTCAACAAAGCCTATTTTGGTAACGTATCACAAGAAGACCCTCACGTTTTGGACTCAGACGAATTTCGGGACTTTGAGGAGGTTTATCCAGGCTACACATCCATTGACGACCAATTAATAACGAACGAGGCACTAGAACTTGAAGAAATTATCAATCAGGCTACAGTAAACGATGAACCAGATGAGCCAAGTGATGATGAGGAAAAATACATTCCACCACTTCCGTCAATCGCTAGTACTGTACAATCAATATCTACATTGAGACAGGCACTTACTGCAACTGATGGCTCCGAAAACATGCTTCTATATCTAGGTAGGGTGGACAATTTCTTATTGAATAAATATAAAAATAATGTATTGAAACAACCAACCATTACCACTTTTTTTAATCCAAGAAAATAATACATAATTATAAAATATGTTCCTAATAATTTTATTGTATGTATATTTGATGTTTTTTTTATTATTAATTTTAAATACAACTTATGTAACTGTGTAATACATAACAAGTCACACTATGAACATTTTTCTAATTTATTCTATCTACATATTATCACATTTAAAACGCTTTTAATATGCGGGTATCGCCTATAACGCTTTAAGAGCGTAATAGGCGGGATATCGCCTATAACGCTTTAAGAGCGTAATAGGCAGGATATCGCCTATAACGCTATCCCGCATATTGCGCGGTTTTACGATTTCCCCTTTGAGAGCGTCTTAACGAGGTTTTACTGTATTTATTATTTAATTGTTGTTTTAAAAATCGTAACTACTTAGATTTGATTAAAATAACTCGTTATTCATTAAGTTAATGAAAATTAAATTTAAAAATGTGAAGTTAAAAAGTTAAAATTAACTTAACTTTAACTTTTTAACTTATTTGTGCCTAGGCTTGTTAATTATAATATTTGTATAAAATAACACCTACACACTCCACTTCATTTTCCCCAAATAATAATTAATAATTTAAATAACATACATTAAATTAATTTATATCCATTTATTTTCCATATAATATTAGACCATTTAAAAAACATACAAATTTTAAAAGAAACGAATGATACTCCTCCCGAAAATAATGTTGAAAAAGTCTTTTCAATTACATCCATGGATAAACAAAACATTAGTGGCTCTCATTCTATTGGTAATTTATTTTAATATATTATTAAAATCATATTTCTAAAATTTTTAACATTTAGATTCTTTTTATATTATTAGAAATTGCAATCTGTGAAAGAACTGAAAATTCTCCAGTAGAACTTAACAAATTTATTTAGCCCAAAACACAAGATATATCTTATTTCTTTAAGTTCCATCCGTATCAACCAAAAGATCCATTTTCATTATTCTAATAAAATTTTTTTCCGAGAAAACGGAACAAATCGCATTTGGTTAACATTTGATGAGTCATCTAAAAAACTCTTTTGCTCAGTTTGCTTGGCGTTTGCTTTAGAACAAAAAACATTTACCAAAGGAATGTCTGATTGGAAGCATATACATCAGTGGTTCCCAACTCAACAATAGGCACGGACCACTTTTATAAATTTTTCACCGTCACGGACCACTCCCTGATTTCAACCCCTCCCCCTCTTTATATCACTTATTTTTTTATAGTTTTATATATAGTTTATAATTTCTAGGTACAAAATAAAATCAGAAATACAGTTTATGTCGTGGAAAAATATTTTAACTTATTTATTTAAAAATTTAATTTAATAAAAAAAGCTGATACAAATTTAAATTTTACATTTTAAGAACTTATATTAATTATGTCTTATTCAATGAGAAAAAAAATATAACGTATTATTGAGTATTAATGTGACTTATTAGGGCGCGCTTCTTTTACCAGTTGTGAAATTCTTGGAACGATGCTGTTGCTTAGGGCCAGTCGCATATCATCACTTGGATTCAGACGATTTCGTTGTTTATTTTTTATAGATAATAGTGAAGAAAATCCTTGCTCACATAAATATGTGGTCGAAAAAACCATGAGGAAACGTAATGCTGTTTGCCGAATGTTTGGATATCCCATGGCCTTTTTACACCAAAACTCTTCTAAGTTTGTACTATATTCAAATGAACTCTTCAAGTTGCTGTCGTTCTGAAGATCTATTAATTCTTCTTGCATTTCTTCTTGAACGTTGTTGACTTCGACAGTGAAAGGATTACGAATTAACTTCTTAACAACATCAGTGTCTACTACACCATATTCTGGAAAGTATCTGGTAAATTCCTCTTTAAGGACTCTTAAGTGTTCTAATACATTATGCTGAATATCTTCTGTAAAACATTTGTAGTGTTCGTCATCAATAAGAACTCGCAGTGTAGGAAATACAGAATAATTTTTCACCTGAGTTTTGTCAATCCAAAGATTTATCTTGCAGACAAAAGCGCGAACTTTATCTTCAAATACGAAAATATTTGCGGAACCTTCAAGTTTAACATTACCAGAACCTTGCAGTTGCAAATTTAGGTGATTTAAGTGGGAAAATATATCCGAAAGATATGCAATTTGCATTTCAATTTTTGGCTCACAAAGTTGCTCATGTAAATAGTTCATACCTTTATCAATTAAAAAAACCTTCAACTCCTCTCGAAGCTCAAATAAACGTGCCAACATATTTCCTTTCGAAAGCCATCTTGTTTCAGTATGAAATAGTAATGTTTCATGCTCAGCGTCCATATTTGCACATAATTTTTGAAAAACACGTGTATTGAGTGCACTATTTTTAACAGCATTCACTAACTGTATGGATATTTTCATCGCAAAAGCTAGGTCTTTTGGTAATGTTTTGGACGCCAACGCTTGACGATGTATAATACAATGCGTAGTTAATGTGGTTGGATTTTTTTGTTTTACCAATGTAGCTAAACCTGAACGTGACCCGAGCATAGCTGGAGCGCCATCGGTACAAAATCCAGCAAGATTTTCTCACATTAGTTTATGTTTTTCAAAATAATCAAGAATTATTTTCATAACGTCAACCCCTCTTGACGTAGTTTCTAATACTTGTGATAGTAATAATTCTTCTTTTATTGTATTATCTCCACTTAAAAATCGAACAAAGATTAGCAATTGACAACATTGTGCTACATCCGTACTTTCGTCACACTGAAGAGCAAACCAGGGAGATTTTTTTATGAGCCATATAAGCTGTTCTTCAATGTCTTGTGACATATTTGCTATTCGCGATTTTACAGTGTTATTTGATAAAGGAATGTCTTGCATTTTTTTTGCTGCTTCCTTACCTAAAATCTCTTCTGTGGCTTTCAACAAACATGGTTTAATCAAAGTTTCACCAATAGTATGAGGTTTTTTAGATTTTGCAATTAATAGGGAAATCTCATATGAGGTATGAAGCACTTTTTCAGAGGTTTCAAATCTCGTACGACTTGTCCCAAGTTTCATTTTTTTAAAGTTTTCCTTCTTACCTTCAAAGAATTCTCGAGAACGATCACTAAAATTTGGGTGGACTGTCTTCAAATGTCGTTCCAATTTTGCAGGTTTTAGTGCATCATTACTGAGAACTGTTGTACAAATCACACACTGTGGTCTTACTTCCTTATTCACCGTAATATCGGTAAAACCAAATTTAATATATTCATCATTGTATTTTCTTTTCGGTGGCATGTTTAATAGTAATATTTTAGTATAATATATAATTATACAAACAAATAAATGTTAATTAAACAAACAACGCACTAGAAAATATGTACTTTCTTTACGAAGTCACGTAGTGTACTAACTTACGATATGACAAATAAATATAATACGAGTAAAATAAGAAAAGATAAACTACGAAACGAGTAGGTAATACCTACGTGATAATATTAATTATTATCGACAGATTATGAGACATAACTAGTAATAGTTATCGTAATATAGTAGTATAGTGGAAAAACGCAGATAAATATTTATCATAATTCAGCTATACCCTCATGACCGAATGTTATTTATATCCGTACATAAATTGTCATCGGTCGCGATAGTGTGTTATTTGGCTGTTAGGCGCTAAGCCGTTAATAATAAAAAATATCAAGTATAATTTCGCTCATTTTTTTTAAATTTAAATTTTTTTATTCGCGGACCACTTAAGATGAGTCCACGGACCACCGGTGGTCCGCGGACCACCAGTTGGGAACCACTGATATACATCAACGAATTAACGAGCTCGAAAATAGTATAATTCATTCACGTTCTTCTGAATCATATTTTTTAAAAACTGATAATAAAGATATTGACTCATTGTTATTTTCAAACTTAAATAATATTGCAAAACAAAACATAAAAAAAAATAGACAAATATTTGAAAGAATTATTGCGGTAGTCAAGTTAATAGGGAAAAGAGGCCTACGCTATAGAGGCAAAAATAATGAAGCCGCGTATTGTTTAAATGATTCAAATTTAGACCATGGAAATTTCTTAGAAATAATGATATTACTTAGTAAATATAATCCGGTAATTTGTGAACATTTCAAAGTAATTATAAAAAAAAGTGAGCAAAAAAAAGAAAAAAAAACCAAAAAGGCCGTGGAAATTTTTTAACTTATCTTTCTAAAAATACGATTCGACTTGTTATAAACGCCATTTCGTTCAATATAAAAAATACAATGATTTCTGAGGTGAAAAAAGCTCCATTTTTTTCTGTTCTTCTTTATACTACTCAGGATGTTTCTGTACTAGATCAATGTTCGGTAGTTCTAAGATTTGTTCTTCATGATATAGTGTTTGAAAAATTAATCACAGTTAAGTGTGTCCATGACTCAAGTGGCCAAGGTATAGCAAAATTATTGGAGGAAGAATTAAATTCTATCGGTTTGGATTTGTCAAAATGTATTGGAAACTTTACTGATGGAGCATCTAATATGCGAGGGGCATACAATGGTTTTACTAGTCATTTGAGTAAATTATCACCAGACCAAGTTCATGTAGAGTGCCATAGCCATGATCTAAATCTTGTAGTTTGCGATGCGACAAAAAATCCTCTTCCAGTTGCATCATTTTTCACCTTATTAAATAGTTGTGCCGTGTTTTTCAAAGAATCACAGTAGGTGTAAAATGAGAGTTCTGGAACCTGAGCTTCTGAGCCGCTGAGCCTTGCTGAGCCTCCGCCGTAGCTGAGACGTCGCCGCCGCCGCCGTAACCGTCCCCGCCACCGCCACCGGATACGTATCCGTGTAACCCCGCCGCCCCCACATCCATCGCCAGACACCGTGGTTATCATATTATTGTACATACGCCAGGTTACCGTACACGTACTATATTACCGTACACACATATTAATGTATATTCAACAGTTATCATGCGCAGAACTATTTTACCGTACACACATATTCAATAGATAACGCTATCTATCCCTGTTGTTATCACATATTACCGACATATTACCATTTGAAAAATTATAGTATAACAAGCATGTAGAGTCTTGTTTGCATTACAAACAATAGTATTATTCAATAATCTAACATGTTCTGACATGCATACTTTAAACCTGTAGAAGAAATCCCTACCATAAAATATACATGTGAGGTTTTCAAAATCTGAAATGAAATCAGTCTATCTCCACTCTTTGTGGATTAAGTGCGTTGTTTTGTGATAAAATTTTTGAATATGGCTGGTTCGATAGAAAACATGCGTGCTGTTTACAAGAAGAATGTTTTTACATATGTGCCTCCGTCACCACCGGCTAACCTAATCGATTGCAGTAATTTTTTCCTTGATTTTTCATCTCGCAAGTTTTTAAACATCGGACTCGATCCGACAGATGAATTCAACACCGTGATTCACATTATAACACCATCACGTTTTGTAAATATTTCCGCCGATTTCCTCAAACGTATTTTCCGACTTATGGGAAACATTCTATCGTTTATACTTGAACAACCACAAAAGTATAAGCGTAATTTATTTTTGGATTCCGATTCAATTACAATATCTAGTATGGTGTACCAAGGAGAGAATATGCTCATTATAGAGTCTAAAATTCAAGACGGATGTTGCATACTGTTAAATCGTAACGACTTATTAAAGTTACAAGATTTAGAGTGGTCAATTTTCGAGATCATCGAGAGAAAAACCAAAATCGTTAAACCGCTCGTAATACAGCAAATTAATCAAATCGCATCATACTTAAAAACAAATACCAAGGTTGAAACTAGAACGCTTGAAGATATGACAAATCGCGTGATAAGCATTAACAACATTTGCATTGCAACACATGTAAATGACTACAATTTCACAAGTCAGCTTCAATTACATGCAGCTGAACATATCGCACAAAGATGGTTGGACGAATTAGAAAAAGATGAGGTAAGAAAAAAATATTTTTTATTTTTCTTATACCAATATTAATATATTATATTTTGTAGGGATACGAGAAACCTTTTTCACCGCCATCATTTTACACTATATTTAATGAGGTAATATAACAAAACCTACTTTATAAAAAACAAATATTTTAATATTTCATGTTTGAGGAAATTCTTTCTGATATCTCCCCTCCATCACAGACAAGCTGTACAGACGAAAACGATGGACCATACGGACCGCAATACAATACTACCAACTTACTACCCAAAAGACGACACACTGTTTAATGTATTTTTGTGTAAAAATATTTTTGTATATTATTTGTATAGTATTTGTGTAAAATAAAAACAAGTCAGTTATTTTTAAAAAAAGTGTTCTTTTTATTTATTAATAATAAGGTAATAATTATTTTATTTTAAAAATAATGAAAAGTAAAAGTGTAAAACTAAATAATAAGGTATGTAATATGGGTACTTAATAGGTACTTACCTAATGTGCAATAATCTATTGGCCAATTCTAAATGAAATATTGACAATATTTATACTGTTAAAATAAAACTATAAAGTATGGACTATAAATTAGTATAAATACGTATAATACACCACAATACCACACGCGGACACACGAAAAGTAGGTAATCACAATTGACGACAAATCTACAACTGGCAACTTGAAATTATATTAAATTAAACTCCAAAGTCTAAATAACATGTCCGCATTTTCATACCAATTAAATAAATCAAACATAAACGGGTAATTCCTAGAATATTACAGAAATAAACGTATTTACGTCTTATAAGTTAAAAAGTAATAAATTCAGTATTTATAAATAAACCTGAAAATAATTCTGAAAATATAAATTATTGTCAACACAGGTTAGCCAACTTTGAATTGTTCATAACTATAAGATTTTAAAAAAAATATGTTGGGTTCAATTTAAAAAAAAGCTCAAACATTTTTATGAATAACGTTATTTACAATTTTTTACGTTACAAATACGTTTATTGCTAATTTTTAATCATTAATTATGATTAATGATACATTATGTTTAATGTTATTCGATTTTTTTCGTTTTTCGTTTATTGATTTCGTTTATTTTTTTTCCGTTATAACGTTTTATATAACGTTTTGAAGCCCTGGAGTGAATTTATTAGTTAAAGAATTGATCACGGTTTGATTGATGGGAGAGTCAATTTCTATTGGGTTCTCCGTGATTGATTGACTTATGAGGTCGTTGAATAATTCCCAATTAGGTTTTTTGGTGTTCCATTTTGGGGAGAAAAGGTATTTGGGGAGATTGGTCGAGTAACTCTATAGATATCGGTAAGTGATCGCTACAATTATAATCGGTGAGAACTTTCCATTTAGTTTTAGGTGCCAGAGAGGAGCTGGTAATTGACAAGTCGATAGATGAGAAGGAGTTGTTTGCTACATTATGTCGAGTGTGTTCTCCGGTGTTAAGAAGAATGATTTGTTCGTTGTCGAGGAATTTTTCTACGATTTTTCCTCTAGCATCGGTGTAGTTTGATCCCCAAATAGGGTTGCGACTGTTGAAGTCGCCTAAGAATAAAAATGGTTTAGGTAGTTGTCTGATTATGTTGTTTAGATCATTGAGTTATAAATTGGAGCTATCAGGCAAGTAAATGTTGCAAATACATAGTGGATTTTTTCTTGTTTTAATGTTTCTTCAAAACTGTTTCCCAAACAACATGTATTATCAAGATACGCTATCATGGTTTTATTTAAATATTCGCTAAACACATTGTTAATGGTTTTTTGAAAGATTGGAGCTGAGCTTTTAAACCCTTGCGGTATCCTTTTAAAATTAAATTTTCCAAAATCTGTAATAAATCCTGTCTTATCTCGGTCTTCTTGTTTAATTGGTATTTGAAAGTAACCCTGAGCCATGTCGATAGAAGAGTAGTATTTGAATCCTTCTAAACTTCTTAAAAGGTCTTGTGATCGTGGTATTGGTTGTTTGTCAGCTACAGTTTCGTTGTTCAATTTTCTGTAGTCTACTAAGAATCAGTATTCTTCCTTTTCCTTTTTTGGAATTAAGAAAAGAGATGCAGCGTAACAACTTCTACTTTTTTCAATAATATCCGCGTCTATCATTTGGTCAATTAATATTTTTAATTTTTCTCTTTGTGACGATGAAACTCTAAATGGTGGCTGAAAGATAGGTTTATTTGATTTTAATTTTATTTCGCATGGTTCTATATTAGCACAATTTATATCTAAAGGGTCTGAAGTAAATAAGGGTTTATAGTTATGTAATATATAAATATTACAGTGTTATATTCTAATAAATATATAAAGTAGATTTCCAATTGTAGGCGTACTTAGAAAATGTGAAACCAAATGCAAGTAACCAAATTAAATATAAATGTCACTATTATTAAATAATTAGAAGATGATGAAATAACAATTGGCTAAATTAATATGAGTATTATCTAATGTCATCCAATTATAACAAAATAATGGAATAGCAATTAACAAATTAAAATGAACACTACAATAATTAGAAGATGATGAAATATCGATTGGTCAAATCAAAATAAATACCAAGATCATTATATTATAAGAAAATAATTATACAATAATCAAATTTAAAACAAAATACCAATTATACAATTATAAATTAACATGCGGGTCACATGAGCGACTTGACCGCGCCAGATGACCTGTTGTAGTGGGGAGAACGTGTATAAAAACTACAACACCCACATAGCATTCTCGTAGTAGCGTAGTGTAAAAAAGCAGTGTATATACAAGAGGTCATTGTAAAACCTCACTGATATAATATACAAGTGACCAGTGTAAAACCTCACCATCATAACATACAAGTTTGAAGTAAAAGAAAACATCGCCAACATCAACGACTCAAGGAACGCAACATCAATACCGAAGACATCAAAAGGATTGGACAATATCGATTCCCACATACAAATCCTATATATCTTATTTCAAGAAACTTCTTAAACGTTACTTTGGCTCACTATTTTCTGGGTACAAACCTATATTGGTATATTAGCTTTATTGTTTAAAACTTAAATTGTTCATATAATCATTTGCACTGCCCAACATCCAATAATATTTATCTTAAATCCTATATCCAAATTTCAACCTTTTACAATTTGTACCAAACATCTACCAATATAAACTACAACTCGAGTCCAGTGTTACATAACTTGTGTAAAGAGTAAATTAAATCGTAATTAATAGTGTTCATCGACTCATGACATCAAGATACAATCCAAAATAATACAACTATCGACAAAGAAGGTAAGTGGAATTTCAATCTATATAGTTTCACATCGATCTAACAATATATCGTAGCAGAATAAAGTAATGTAGACAAGGCATTCAATTACTATCATTTAATAACTTATCTCATATAATTTAAATCACACTCAAATATATTAATATATTACCCATATTACCTATTTACTTTAGTAAATCACCAATTTACTACAGCCCCCCCTATACCACCACGCCTTTATTTTACTTATTTCATTATACTACAGTTATTAACTAGTTTTAGGGCTTCTTTACGTTATTTGTGATTTAATCAATTTTTTTAAATTTTTTTCTGCTAATTCTTTTTTCATATTAGGCGTATTTGTTTTTACGATATTTGCTATTGAAATTCCTGCGGGAATATTACTGTAAAGATTTGAAAAATTGTAAACAGTTATATCGTCTTCATTATTAACAGTAGATGATTCTAATGTTAGGAGCTTATTTTTGCTTAATCGTTCAATTGGTTCTATTACGTAACTTGTGTCTATTACATTTGTGTTTATGTCGAAGTTTTTAATATTTATTTTATTTTTTGATGGAATATTTATATTGTAATTTGATCCCATTTTCCCTATATATTTTGGTTTTGTCATAGTTTATGTCTGTTATATTATATTTTGTTCCTATATTATTGTTAATGCTTTGTGTGTTATAATACAATTGTACCATAGTTTATCCATAGGTATAAAGACATCGTTATTTAATTCTAAATTTTTATCTTTAAAATTGACGATTAAATTATTTTTTATATTGAAATCGTTGCCACAGTAGTATTTTGCAGTTCAATCTTATGATTACGTACGCATTAATAGAGTACGTGTTCCCATTTATTTTGACCACTAATTTTATTTTTCCTAATTGTTCTAATATGGTATTATCTGCTGCTGTTTAACAATATCTTCCTAATTTTTAACGAGTTTCATATCACTAATTAAAAATATATTCATGCAAGAAATATTAAATCCGGTGTCAATCATTGCATACATACTTCTAAATACCTTCATGTTCTATTATCATTGATAATACACATGTATTGTACTGTTTGTCTACATTGGTGCAAACATGTTCATTAATATTTTTTGATTCATTGTTAAAAAGATATTTCATAAATAAATGCAGTAATAAGATCTTTAGGAATTATTAGAATTTTTGGAACCAAATTGAACTTAGAGTTGGAGAACACATAAAGAATTGAAAGAATTGTAGTAAACCCAATGCACCTGCATTATGTTATACTATATTATATTATATTGGGTTATATTATTAAATTATGGGGAAAATGTGTATTAATTAAGTAATACACCTGCATTAATAGCAATAGGCCAGAGATCATAAAAACATGTTCTTTCCGTCGATTGATTAACGATTAACTCAGCGGAAACACCTGATGATACTTACATAGGGCAAAGATCACCGGAGATACGTGTTTTCCGCAAATAGCAAGTTTTAGACACAATCAGCGGAAACAACATGATAGATTCCATAATTATGTAAATCATCATACCACTCTAAAATAGACCTAATTAAAATGATTAATAATACTAGTCCCCTATACGTCATTGAGAACTCATATAAATACGAGTAGAGGACTTAGTATTATTCAGAAGGTAGTTAACTCCAGTGTAAGACTATTGCTCGTCGTAGACTTTTTCACAGCCACATCGCCGCGAGTTTACGGTCATTCCCAGTACTTGTAATTTTACATAGCAGTAAGCTATTTTACTTTTGTTTTATGCTATTATTTAATGTTTCATTTTGTTTAACTTAATAAAACATTTACTTAATTTAAATTAAAACAACAAGTGTTTTAATTTACGACACCTACTACCTTTCTCACAACAACTCAAGCTCAACCACGGAACGTGCTACGTCGTTTAAATAATTAATTTGTACGTAGTCGCAGTGTCCTGCACAGCGATCACTACAGAATCGAATAGAAAAAAATTAAAGGATTAAAACTGCATAAGATCATCAAGATTGCTTATTTATGGAATTGTTTAAAATATAAATTAACGCTGATTCGGCTGTATAGTTTATTATATTATTTCCCTTTTCATTATATTTATTGTTGACCATGGAGACGTCCACATTATCATTATATACCACCCTTAATATATTATAACTTGTAACATTTATATCAGTATTCTGATTGTTATTTATTTGTCACCCTCAACCCGTACCAGCGCAAGTAGTCGTAGCTGATCACCCCTTAATTGTAGGAGCTACCTCGGCGTCAACATTTTTGGTAGCAGAGCGTGGTTAATGGACCTGGGTTAGAGTCCATATAACGTTATGTGTGGGATTGGTGTTGTGTGACATTATTGTAACAGTTATAGTGTGGCTGTTTACGTATTTAGTATTTAATTTGATTTGTTCACCTCTATAATTTAATATATGAATCGGTGAATATTGAATAATTGTCGATAATAATAATCATAGGTAGCACCTTTTTATATTTATATATTTACTTGTTTAGTGTCTTTCTTACAGCGTTACGATAATATACAACATATACTATAAATCATAATATACTATACATAGCGTATACTGTATGCACAACATTATTGTGTGTAGTTAATTGTAATTTAGGTAGGTATTTCTTGTCTGTTTCTGGTTAACCTTATTTTGCTGCAATGGGAGACAAAAAAAGTTGAGTGACGCATCTGCGTGACCGTTACATTACCAAGCGTACTTAAGTCGTATCACAAATTTGGTCGATCCATGCCCTCGGTGTACATGCGCTATCAGATCAAACGTTAGCTTCCAGCTTCAAGCATGCTACCGCTGATTTAAACGCATTATGGTTACAATTTAGGTCAGAGGACGAGTCCACTCTGGATCATCTTATTGAGTTAGACGAACTAGATGACTATTCGCCTGAGTTACCGGCTGAAGTGCGTAACCTCATAACTACATCGAAATCTATTGTAAGACTACCCGCTCTAGCTCCTGTAAGACCTGTCCTACATTAACATCCGCGTTGGTCAAACTCAGGACACTATTCAGCAGGCTGGATCATCTTCGTCGTCCGCGTCTATTCTATCATCGCGTTTACCCGAAATACTGCTACCTAAATATGATGGTGATTTTCACCAGTGGCCTGTATTTCTAAGGCGGACAAAATGTACTACTTGGTTGACTATTTGAGTGGGGCAGCTTCTGACGCTATACGTGGAATACCAATGTTCGAGGACAATTATGAACTGGCGTGGTTAACAATTAAAGAACGATTCAATAGGTCGCAATTAGTCGCATGTTACTCATTGACATTTTATTCCAATTTCCAGTGTCAACTCACGAATCATTGATAGACCTTAGTAGATTTGTCAGCAGATTCTGTGAAAGCCTATCCTTATTAAAAGAACTCAATATTCCGAATTTGGGGTCATTCATATTATTTTCAATGGCATTTCGTTGCTTACCCATTACGACCCGGGAATTGTTTGAAAATACCATCACCAGTTCGGGTGATTATCCGACTATTGAGGCGTTACTGACGTGCGTTAAGTCACGATTGTCCACGTTGAAAATAATTAGTGGTTCTAGATTGGGAAACTTCAGTTCTCAGTCGAAGTCTTCCCGTCCATCGAACCGAAAAGGAGATCGCTCGAGCAATTCTGGCCATCAACATGCAAAGTCGATAATAACAACCAAGCCTGAACGATCTTGTCCATACTCTAAGGCACTAGGCACATCATAATCTAGAAACCTGTGAACAGTTCCTGGCGTTGACAGTCAATGAACGTAGCGATTGGATGCGCTCACGCAGTTTGTGTTTCAATTGTTTCAGTGACTCATTGGTCTAATAAATGTCGATCGAAACCAGATTTCAAGCATTGCTCACGGAATCATCACACTCTGTTACACACAAACGGAAGCAATATGTAACGAGACATCGTTATTTCCTGGATATAGCGGGCGCGCTACCAGTCGGTAGTGGCGAGGCTGTCGTACCGTCGACAGTCATAGGCGCACACACACACTACCAACAGAGCGCGTTGGTGAGAATCATGCTAACAATGCGAGTGTGGCCGGTAAACATTTAATAAATTTAAATGTAAGTATTAAAGATACTTACAATGCAAATATTTTTTGAATACTAGTTAAATTACCGATGGTGATTTAACTCGCGAAACGTTGAAAACTGGAAGGTGAAATACATAAAAAAACACGTTATGCACGAACAGTATTCTGCAATGTTATGGTCGAGGTCGCATGGCATAAGTAGCCCCCGTGCACAGCCGAAAAAGTCGAATTCATCCGCCGAGCCGAAGACGCCGGGACGAGGACTGATATTCCCGAGTATAGTCGAAATACGATACGTTCGTATTAACGCCGCTACACTCGTATCATTCTCGTGTCGGCAAACTGACGCTACCGCGGAGACAGTCGTGTGCCGAACATTCAGCAATTCGTTCTGACAAACGCCTGCCAGCCGGATACCGCCCGCCGCCCATACAACGTCCACTGCCCAGGAGTCCGACCAAGGAGGACAGAAAGAGGAAACCCACCAGCCTGACACCACCTCCTGCAGTAGGAATACGGTACGTCCGTATTAATGCCGCTGCGTGAGTTGGTGACCGTAAGTCCTATTGTTATTATATATTTGTTTGTATTGTCGTGTCCACCTGTATACGGCTGGAATACGGTAAGACCGTATTAACGCCTCCGTAAACAGTGTCTGATAACCCTGTCTCCAGTTGGAATACAGTCCGCCTGTGTTAATGCCGCTGGGTCAGTGTGTTACTATTTATTATAACGTTCATATATACGTATAATTATATCTGTATTAATTAATTCAATGTAAGAAAATAATGTAGAAAAAACACTTATTATTACTATTATTATTATTATTTTTTGTATCTTTATTATTATTATTTAAATAAACGTACTTAATTTATAACGTATACAAACAACGTGTTATAAATTCCGTTACAAATACCAAAGAGAAGACTACCGAACCCAATACTAAATCGTCCTTGTGTGCATCTCATCCGGTACCCACCCCCTCTACATCGTCGTCGGTTTTGTTGGGGACGGCACTCTTCCATGTGCAAGACCATTCCGGCTCATGGCAAATCATGCGTGCACTAGTCGACTGTGCTTCACAGATAAGCGCCATCACAGTATCAAGTGCGGACCGACTTGGTCTTAAACGCACTAGCTGAACTGTGCCCGTAACTGGTTTTACTGAGAATCCGGTTACCAGTGTCTTGGGCCGGGTTGATTGCATTGTCCAGCCACGGGTTTCATCTGACCCATCGCTATCCGTTCAAACATGGGTACTACCGTCCAATACAGGAGATATAAAGCATAAAACATTGCATTCATCCATCAAAGATAAATTTTCAAACCTTGCGTTGGCTGACCCATCATTTCACGTCACATCCAGCATGGATATTCTACTTGGCGCTAATGTATATGCTACCATTATGAATGGTCACAAAATCGTGATCGACGCCTCACTACCGTCGGCCTTCAATTCTATCTCCGGTTGGATTCTGATAGGTCCTACTCCAAATATGAACGTTGAGTCACTTCATGCGCTTCCGGTGTTGATCATGGTGTCTGTTGAGGAACAAATGCATAAATTTTGGGATATCGAAGAACCTGAAATTACTCTAGACACGTTCACCGAAGAAGGAAGTTGCGAGTCCTTATTCAGAAACAATTGTGTGCGACTACTAGACGGTCGTTTTTCCGTTCCTTTACCGTTTTGAGCTCCTGTCTCACCAACAACATTTTCTGAATCTCGATCGATGGCCGTACGACGTTTCGAATCTTTGGAAAAGAAGCTTTTAGCTAATCCATAGCTGCAGTCTTTATATAAGAATTTCTTGGACGACTATTTGGCGTTAGGTCATATGTCCATTGCATCCACACCCGGTGAATACTTTGTCCCTCATCATGCCGTTTATAAGGCAGATTATGGTGACGAAAAAATACGTGTGGTGTTTGATGCGCCTGCACGAAGCGCAGCCGGACCGTCCTTAAACAATTGTCTACTTCCAGGGAAGAAGTTACAACAGGACATAATCGATGTCTTAACCCGATTTCGTATACATCCATATGCATTAAAGGCTAGACATTTGCAAGATGTACCGCCAGATCTAGGTGTTACCAGAGTATCGCAAGTACCAACACATCCTGTGGTGGTCATCTCCGCATGACCAGCTCGTGGAGTATCAATTGAACGCGGTCACTTACGGCGTTACCTGTGCTCCATGACAGGTACGCAACGGCTGCCGGTACAAAGTACAGGCACCGCAGCAACCGGTCTACGACTTTATCAACCACCACCACGGGTGACAACAACGTGACACTGTCGACTCTCCGTCCACGCCACAAAGGCTAGGCGGGACAGGAAGACAAGTCGCGCCGGACGAGTGCCGGCCGCTGGCGATCGTTCTCTCTTGCGTAAACCGTACCACGGATAAGCCGACACAGCTTTACTGTTTTTTTTTTTACGCCAATTTTCTTTTTGGTGATCGCATCTTTTGGCTTTGTGTTGCCGTTAATAGCTATTGTTATAGTATTTTTGTGGTGATCACGCCCCGTGCGTTTTGTCGAAATAAACCTACCGCTAGGGAAGATACGCATCACCCGACGTTTGTTCTTTTTTATTTTCGTGTCCTACGACACCTGTCTCGACCGACCTGGTACAACCACTACCGTCAACCAGGCCGCGTTATCCATATCTGGCTATACGCATGCTCCAGCTCATTACCGAAACCGATTGTGTCGACGCAGACCAAGTCCGTGATGCTCTGCGGTATCAAACCTACGTCGATGATATCTGTGTCGGATCCTACTCCGTCGTAGATGCCTTGGAATTTCAGTCATCCTTGCAATCTATTCTGGCTAAATCTAGACTGGAACTCAAAAGATGGTCTAGCAATACCCCTGAAGTTTTATCGTCTTTGCCTATAGCTGATCGGATAAGCATGGTATACAATTTGACGATTCTGACAACGGAGGAATTAAGGCTTTCAATGGAACTCCAACGATGATTTTTTTAGTTTTTCGTTGGGCTCTCAACCTTCGCCAATATTCACTATGCGTGGAGCGTTGTCAAAAATGGATAGAATATTCGACCCATTGGGACTATTCGGTCCTACAGTCCTACAGCGTACCTGACAACTAGGATTACCATGCGATGATAACTAACCATAACACAAAAAAAACCTAGTTCCTTGGTGGAATCATGAATGCAACGAATCAATAAAACTGTACAAAAGATGTCTCAACAAATTTAAAAAATCAAAATCCCCTCTCGACTATATTCAACTTAAAAAAGCCCGAGCACATTCCAGATATATCACCAAAAAGAGCAAAACAGAAACACGGCAAAAATATACCAGCTCCATTAATACCAACACTCCTTCAAAGGAAGTCTGGAATAAAATCAAAGCAATAAAAGGTATATCCTATCACCGTTTACCCCTGGTTCTACAACATAACAATACTTCACTCTCAACACCATCGGATACAACCAAATCCTTCGTGGAAGTCTTCCAAAAAAAAAGCAGTGACTCAAATTACGACTCAGAATTTGCCACCTTCAAAGATAATTTTGAAAAGTATACCACAAACGAACCAGAGTTAGATTCTCATTCTCACTCAAATTTCTTAAACATGCTTTTTAGCACTTCTGAAATGATAGACGCTAGATCAAACTGCAACAGCAAAAGCCCTGGACCAGACGATATACCATATTCTTTCATCAAAAACCTCCCTAGGAATGGCCTGAAAAACTACTTCAAATATATAATCTAATCTGGGAAACAGGTTTTTACCCTGACCCATGGCGCAAAACAATAATCATACCGATTCTCAAACCCAACTAAAATAAACTCAACATATCTAATTACAGACCAATCTCCCTCATAAGCACACTAAGTAAACTTCTGGAAGAAATGGTTAACAAACGCCTAACATGGTTTCTTGAAATATCTAAGCTTTTACCCAGCAACCAATGTGGCTTTAGGCGAAATCATTCTACCTTAGACCACCTCTCATATCTACACACGGATATCTGCAATGCAATAAACACTAAAAGCATCTTATACTTATAGCACTAGATCTAGAGAAAGCCTATGACATGGTGTGGCGCAACAGAGTCCTTCATATCATCCATAAGTGGGGCATAAACGGAAACATTCTAACATTTCTTAAAAATTTCCTCACAAATCGCTCGATACAAGTCAAAGCTCACCACAATTTATCCAACTTGTACCCTACTGAAAACGGCCTCCTTCAAGGATCAGTCCTCAGCGTAACCTTGTTTTTTATAGCCATACATGAGATATTTCTCCAAATTCAAAAACCCACCAAACACCTAATCTTCGCTGATGATTGCTACATATACTGCAGTGGCACCAACATAAATACTACCAGGGAAATACTTCAAAACGCTCTCCATACTCTACATGAATGGGCCAACAAATCTAGTTTCACTTTTTCTTCTCAAAAAAGCATACAATTCAATCTCAATTTAGACACCATCCTCTACCTTAAAAACACTCAAATCCCTTTCCATAAATCACTCCGTATACTAGGATTGTTTTTCGGTAATAAGTTAAACTGGATCACGCACCTTAAACAGCTAAAAGTTGCATGTAAAGCCAAACTGGATGTTATAAATACTCTCGCCAACCATACGTGGGGAGCAGATAAAAAGTCTTTGTTAAACATATATAAAACATTAATCCTATCACAAATCAATTACGGATCTCCAATCTACAATACAGCTAAGCCTAGACATCTCAAAACACTAGACCCTATACATCACGAAGGAATTCGTCTCTCGATCGGCGCTTTCAGAATAAGCCCCACAGAAAGTATTTTATGTTACGCAGGAGAAATACCCCTTCAACTCATAAGAGACAAAACCACTCTTCTACACTGTATCAAAAGGAAAACCACTCCCAACCACATAGGCCATATACCTCTTTTCAAAAACCAAAACTCAAACATCAATCGCAATGTCAAAAAAAAACTTACAACATTACATGATTTCTACTCCAACTTATGCAATAAAATGAATATACATACCTCCGTTGAAGAAAAAATTATCTTGCAAAAATACCCTCCCTGGCTATGGAACATAAAATTATCAACAGATTTACTCACACTCTGCAAACATGAAATAAACCACAAAATTATAACATCTCATTTTCACGAAATTATTCAATCTCGTTTCCCCAATTACACTCTAATCTACACCGATGCCTCAAAGTCTGAAAACGGTGTTGGCTTAGCAGTTGCTCATAATCAAACGACCATCAAACACAAACTTCCCACAATAACAAACATATTCACCGAAAAAAACTACGCAATACTCGAAGCAATTAAACTAGCAAATTCGCTTCAAACAAATAACTTTTTGATCATCAGCGACTCCCTTAGCGTCCTAACAGCACTAAAAAAATACGTGGCCTAGAAATGAAATAACTCAAATTACCCAATCTGAACTAATCAACACCCGGAAAACCTTTGAATTGATGTGGGTACCCTCCCATGTAGGAATAAAAGGCAACGAAATGGCCGATGAAGCGGCCTACCTTGCCTATAATATTCCACATAACAGCACTATTGACAAAATATCATCCTATGATATTTTTACGTCCGTCAAAAATAAAATCCTTTTGTCATGGCAACACCACTGGGACTCCATTCCACCTACCAACAAACTTAAACACATAAAATGTTCTGTGAAACAGTGGTCTACACTTCCAGACCTCAACCGACGTCAAAATATTGCCATCACTCGTATTAGAATCGGCCACACCTTTCTCACACATTCCTTCCTTATCAGTAAAGATCAACCCCCTATACGCAACACATGCCAAACCCGTATCGCCATAAGACATATTTTTGAAGAATGCCCAATACACGAACCAACCCGCACTCTTCTCAACCTCCCACTCAACATCAAAGAAGCTCTAAATGAAGAACATACTTTAAAAACCATCGAATTCATCACCAAAGACAACCTTATCAACAAAATATAGTTTCAATATAATTTAAATTGTATATCTATTCAAACAAATATTGTAATTTCAATATTATAATTTATAATAAATTTATTCTAAAATTTACAAACAATGAAAGAGATACATTCATTTACATTATAAGCTACATTAAATTCCAGCAATGATCATAAAATCAAAAATACTGTATAACGACTTAACAAAATTAAAAAGAGCAATCGAAAGAAATGGATATAACTTATAATTTTCATTCATATTATAACTTACCAATTACCGAATGTCAATTTTCAAAATCGAAGATTCTAATTAAAATCAAAATACCTATCCAAGAAAAATAAGCAAAATGGAAACTATATCAATACATTCCAACTCATTTTAAGTTTCACGAGTCCACTTGCATTATATACTCAGAAAAAACATATATAGCAATAAATTCCATGAATGGGGAACACAGGATAATATCAGGAATCGGCCTACAACACTGAGACCCACCAAACACGGACCTTTGTTATATTCCAAAATTTTCATCTGATATTACTCTTTCCCCAAAATGCGTAGAAGCAATTTTTAAAAACAAAAAATTAGATATAATTAGTCAATACTGCTATTTCCAATGCATTTAACAATAGGATGACGACTCTATAATAATAAAACAAAAAGGAATAAACACATACGCCATAACTAACCCACAACCTTCCTTACACATAAAAAAATAAATATTAAATATAACCAAAACAGAAAAACTTAAATTAAATTATAATCACCCAGGATTAATAAAAATAACCTTTCCGTGTAGCTATGAACTATTAAGAAATGATATCGTTTTAATTCCAAAAATGTACCATTGCGAAACTAACAATTCAAATACATACTCAGTCAAAAGGGTATTACCAGTATCATGGACAAAAATTAAATTATTAAATATAAACCATGAGAATAAAAAAGAAAGTATATATTTTTTAAACTTGACAGAAATTTTAAATCAAAATTAGATCAATGAAATTCCTAACTTCCACATAAAAAAACAAATACAAGACCCCGAAAAATACTTTAATGATATAATACTAAAGAAAATTTCACTAACACTTATTGATGATTTCTTAGGTGACATAAGTTATATTACATGGTTAACCGTGCTTACCATAATAATAGGGTTCATAGGATATAAAATATACCCTGCTATTATCAAAATAGACATGTTAACCGTTCCTCCTCCTATTCCACAAAGATAATTATACGAAGTTAAACAAACAAATAATTAATACACTCTTTGCACTTAAACAAAATTGATTGAATAAAAATCACAATGTAAGGCCAACTACAAAATATGTTCGAACATCATAATATTACAATAAAATATAAACAATACCTATAATCTCTAATACTTACTCAAAAAAAAAAAAAAAAAATCATTTCACACGACTAAAATTAATATAAATTATTCCAAGAAGTTACTGATGTGGTTACACTTATAAAATCAATTTCACAAAAATGTAAACAGTGAGATGTTGAAAAAAAAATGTATCATAATAATAAAATAACTTATATTATTTTATTTAAAAAAAAAAGTGTAAAACCAATTTAACACGAAATCGGTTACAAAATAAAGGCATATACTACAGTCAACCAACACTTCACCAAGTCTACTAAATATTAAAATTCCCAGCCATAAAAGGATTCAATCAACACAATACAACGAAGGAGATGAATGAAATAGTAAACTCAGCAATAACTCCACAATCTTGTATTTTTTTTTACTCCGTCTAGCGATCTCTTCTAATTTTTCATCATCATCCTGCATCCTTTCATAAAAAAAAAAAAAAAAAATATAATATATATACCTAATTTATATATATGATATACACCTACTTTATAATTTTGAAAACCGCAAACAAGAAGATGAAAAAGAGTGAAACAACAATTAAGCATTAAAATTATAAATATTAATTATAACAAATCTCTGATGACAATCAGCATGAAACATATATTAATCATATATTATGTAAATGGACAAATAAAAAAATCGAATTCTGGTCACAACAGTTATAGAAGATTTTGAAATACTATAAATTTTACCCTATCCCAAAAGTTTTCATCTCAAAAAATATACATGTAATTCCTATTTACCTTTCCACACTCCAAACCACGAATTAAAATATACAGGATACACAACGAGCAGTTATCAGTTGTTATAATAACATTCTTCGTTCTTGAATTGACAGGTAGCGCTTGAAAGTGGAAGTGGCGAGTTTTGTACTAATATCTATTATCCATATCCGTTAGTAGTTAGCAATGTTACCAATTTAGCCAATTTATGGCTAGAACTAGCCTATTTTGATACCCATCTAGCCATTGAAATTTCGTAAATGCTTATAGACATAAATCTAACATATTTTATGTTTTAGGTTAGCCATTATTTGGCAATTTTATCAGTGGTCATTTAAAAATGAAATTATATGATCTTAGGTAATATTAATATGAAAATATACCCGATATCAATCAGACCAATCAGAAATGTTCACATTTGTTTTCAGTAATTGTGAAAATCACATATCATATCTGTTATTATAGATTAAATCTGATTGATATCATTGTCAAATTTCAAATATATATTTTACATAAAAGTATAGACTTTTTTTTTCAAATTTTTAGATATCTACATCATATATGTTTGAATATTGTGTTATTATTATTATCTATCAAGGCCAGGGGATTATTTAATATTTATTACTATATTATTGTATTAGTTTATTAAGCACTCATTCATTATTTATTAAATAAGTATTTAGTTTTGCTGTAATTTTAATATTTATATTTATATTTATTTTATATTTATGGTGTAAATGTGTAATCTTATCTATAAAAATATAGTCTAATGACCTCAACTTTATCAAGATTCCAGAGCATTATTCCATCTATTTGTAGAAAGTTTATCAAGATCCTCACTAAGTTTTAAAATTATTTCTTTTATTGAGACAAATATTTTCTTATTCATTCTTTGACAGGTATTTTGCATATTACATTAATTTAGTGAAAAAAATGGCTCCACGATATCCTCAAAAATGTAGGGATGAATGGTTGAGTGAGAGACTTTTTAAAGACTGGGTAGTGAAGTTAGGTGACATAACCAAGGCACGTTGTAAGTTCTGCAAGTGTGACTTAAAAGCAAAAAAATATGATCTACAGCAACATAATATTAAAACAAAAAAACATATTGATGCATCAAAAGCTTTTTCAACATCAAGATCAATTTGTTCTTATGGAAAAGTAGATTCATTCAAAACGGCTGCTGCGGAGGGGGCGATAAGTTTGTTTATTGCTGCTCACTGCTCCATTTTGTCATGTGACCATCTTGGTGAGTCATGTAAAAAATATTTTAAAGAGTCTGACGCTGCATTGTACATGAAATTACATCGATCTAAATGTACTACTATTATTTCAAATGTTATTGGACCTCAGTTCACACAATGTTTGAAAGAAAGCATTGGTGATAGTTATTATAGTATACTCATAGATGAATTGACAGACATAAGTTTTCTGAAGTTTTTGGGTATTAGTATTATGTACATGGATAAAAACTTGAAGCAAATAATTTCAACATATTTGTCATTAGTTCAGTTGGAATCATGTGATGCTCAAGCAATAGTAACAGCAGTAAAAGTAACCTTAAATAGTAAAGGATTAGATTTACAAAAACTATGTGGAATAGGAACTGATAATGCGTCCGTTATGGCGGGTGTAAACAATGGTGTTTACAAAAAACTCAAAGAAGAGTGAGTGTGCCACTCACTGCAGTTAGCCGTGTCTGCTGCTGCATCAGAAACACTTCCTAGGAATATTGATTATTTAGTAAGAGAAACGTATAATTGGTTTTGTCACTCGACTTTACGTCAAGCACAATATGCAAATTTATATAGGGCCATTAATGATGGTCATGATCCACTAAAAATAGTGAAGTCTTGAGATACAAGATGGTTATCTATAGAGTCAGCTGTTAGTCGCATTCTAAATCAATGGTTAGAACTTAAAACTTTATTTAGTATAGCTAGGACTAAAGAAAAGTGTTATGCTGCTGATGTCCTCTATGAAATGTATAACGACAACATGAATTTGGCATATTTAAAGTTTTAACACCCAATATTGGAAGAAGTACAAACAGTCAACAAATCCTTTGAATCGAATACAGCGGACCCAAGTAAGTTACTCAAAGACTTAATAAATCTAATTTATTCTACTTCAAAAAGGTTTGTTAATCCAAATTGTCGAGAAGATCCCTTAACTTGTAATATGACTAGTTATACAATACAAAATGTTAACTTTGGGTACGAATTTGATCAAATTTTAGCATCTTGTCCATCTTCAAATGAAAAAGAAAGCATCTAAAAGAGAGATGTCTACGGTTTCTTCAAGTCCTTCTGCAACAATTACAACAGCGTCTTCCAAAAAATGTTAACATATTGCAAACTGTTTCACTGATATCAGTCAAAAGTGGGTTAGGATTGCAGGTTATAAAATATCCACTTACTCCTTTGGCACAATTTTTAAAAATAGATGGCAAAATTATTGACAAAATTAGTATACAGTGGGCTAATATACTAAATGTTAAGTGGACAGAAACATCAAATACAATCAAATTTTGGAATGAAGTGGCTTGTTATACAGATGTAAGTGGATCTTACCCGTTTGCAGAAATTTCAAATCTGGCAATGAGAATATTAGTTCTTCCATGGTCTAATGCTGAAGTAGAGCGATTATTCAGTCAAATGAATTTAGTAAAAAGTAAATTAAGAAACAAAATGGGACCTAAACTTTTAGATGCTATTTAAAGTACAAGAGTAGGTTTAAAAAGAAACTCGGTTTGCTGCTCAGAATATAACTTACCGACATCGGTTCTAAAATATATTGGTTCAACTACAATATACTCTGCCCAAGCTGAATTAAGTAAATTAAGTATTAGTGCTGATAATACTACTGAAGATATAATTTTGTTTTAATTTATATTATTTATTATTATATAAGGAGATTATTATGATCTTACTATTTTATGAACAAGTCTTAATAATTATTAATTTACACTATTATCTATTCTATTATCTATCCGATGTCTAATATCTTAATTTTAATATATTACATTTTTATTTAGCCTTATCTAGCTTTTTTTTATTTACTTTTTACTTTTTTTTGGTTGTACATTTTGGCAACACTGGACTAGTTAGTACAGTACTACAAATTACAATAGTACCAAGTTGCGTAATGAGCGGATCACTGCAGCCAAGGTTTATAGATAATATAGGTTGCCTCATCGTCGAATTTATGAAATTTAAGCAGTGGGGGTAATACGTCACTGCCGTACACCGTTCACGCCGCGGCAATCGTACAACGTACAACGTACGTAGTATGCTGCAGAGTTAGCATTAGACATTAGTCAAATAAAAAATTATTCGATTGATTATTTGAAATTTTGAATAAAAATTATTCTTTATTAATTTATTTTGCATTTGACTTATCACAAAAAAATTCAAAAATGAGATAAAAAACTTAAAAAATGTATTTAAATTATAGGTATATTTATTATAGTTTCATTATTGAAAGAAAAATGTAATATTTTATTTTTTATTTTTATAGTATTTGTTTTTTTTTTTTTTTTTTTTTTTTTTATTGTTTCAGCATCAACGACAAGGTTATTAGTTATTAGCTTATAGTGTTTAAGTTAGGTTACAATGGTTGAAAAGAGATACAAAACAAAACAAAACATATTATAAGAGACAAAAAAAAATTGAATATAAATAGATTAAATTAAGTTGAACATTTCGATTTTTTTTAAAAATGAGATAATTTGTTGTGTGTCGGCATGGGGTCCTATGTCTTCATATAGATTGTCCGGGATTTCACATTCATTTCTGGCCTCAGAGGATATTTGGCAGTGGATGAGAATGTGTTTGACTGTATTGGGCAAATTGCAAGAGCGGCATAATGGAGGTTCAGTCTTTTTCATGAGGTAATCGTGAGTGACTCTTGTGTGACCAATTCTTAGTCGGTTAATAATGATTTCTTCTTTTCGATTAGAGAAGTTGTGTTTTGACCAAGGTTCGACTGAATATTTGATTTCTCTAAGTTTGTTATCAGTAACTTGACGCCAATCTGAGTCCCATAGTTGTATGCAGTATTTATCAATGTTCCTGAAAATATCCACTGGTGACACAAGATCGAGTGTTAAGGCGTTAGGGTTACTTACAGCATTTCGAGCTGCTTTATCTGCTTCTTCGTTCCCTACGATATTACAGTGACCCGGAGTCCATATAAGTCGTATGAATTTTTTGGATAACTGAATTATATTTTTTATCTTTATGGCTAAGGGATTCATCTGGGTATTATGTTTTAAATTAGACAGAACACTGAGTGAGTCAGAACATATTATGTCGATTCTGTCAAAATTTGAATTGACAGCTGTTTGGACTCCTTTTAAGAGAGCTATGTATTCAGCTGTATAATGCTGCTATGACTATTTAGCTGGAATAATTGAGTAGAACTATTGTGTATAACTGCTAGACCTATGCCTGTTGAAGTTTTAGATGCATCAGTATAGATTTGAGACTTATTGGGGTTATCCATATGAATTAGTTCATTAATAAATTTCGATAGACTATTTCGGGTGTTTCTTTTTTTACATGGCCACTAAGACTGGTATCGATTTCGTAGTTTTGTAAAATCCACGACGGAGTAAGGTAGGTTTCATATTGAAGGATCGTGTCAGGGGAGATGTTGTTGTCGGACATTTCTTTGCGAAGTCTTGATCTTAGTGGTTTTCTGAGATTCGGGTTTAAATCGTATACAGATGAAGAATGGTTTATATTTAAATAGTGAATAGTTGAATTAACTGGAGTAGACAAAATTCTGGTTATATATTTGAGTGATAGTCTTAGTCTGCGATAGTGAAGTGGAGGTTCCCCAGTGATGGCTAATAAGCTGGTGACAGGACTACTTCTGTAGGGCTCCCGTTGCACATCTTATACCGGTGTTATGAATAGGGTCAAGTAATTTGGTTATATTACGATTAGAGTTTCCGTAGCAGATTGAGCCGTAGTCAAGTTTTGATCTAACTAGTGATCTATATAGATTTAATAAAATGGAGTACTCGGCGCCCCATTCAAGATGACTAAGCGTTTTGATTACTCTTAGATTTTTATAAGCTGATTTTTTGGTTTTCAGAATGTGAGGTTTCCATGTTAATTTTGAGTCGAAGGTAAGGCCAAGAACAGTGATGTTTTCAACAAAAGGTAAACAAATGGTATTCAAATAAATTTTAGGTTTGGTTATGTTCCTTTTGTTGGAAAAAAGAATACATTTGGTTTTGTGAGGAGAAAAGATAAAGCCTGTATTGTGACACCATTTTGACAGTACATTAAGGCAGTCTTGTAGTACTTTAGTTATTGAAGGGACTGAATTTCCTCTGACGTATAATATGTGTGTATCATCAGCAAAGATGATTGATTTGATTGGTTTTGGTATGAAGTCGGGAAGGCTGTTGATGGCAGTTTGAAATAAGAAGACACTGAGCGGAGATCCTAGAGGTACTCCATTTTCTAATACAAAGGCATTAGAGATGAAATCCCTGATTTTTAATTGAAAAGTTTTTTGGCTTAAGAAGTTAGTTAGATATCTTATCATATTACCATGAATGTTCCATTGTTTAAGCAATTCAATTACTCTATGACGCCAAACGGTGTCATAAGCTTTTTGTAAATCTAAGCTGATAAGAATCATTATTTGTTTATTAGCCAATGTATCCAGTATTTCTGACTCTAATTTAACGTGGCAATCAGTAGTGGAATGGTGTTTTCTAAATCCATGTTGAAGGGGTGATAGAAGGTTATGTTTATTCGCAAACCAATATAATCTGTTGTATACTATTTTCTCTAATAGTTTACTCATGCTGCACAGGACAGAAATTGGTCGGTAGCCAGTTGGCTTGAATCTGTCATTGTTTTTTTTAGGTATGGGGGTGATAATAGCATTTTTCCATTTGATTGGAAGTATCCCAGATCGCCAGATCTGGTTGAATAGTTTAAGTATTAGGAGAATGCCCCTAGGGGGCAGGTTTTGTAAAAAAATAAATGGAATTTTGTCTGAGCCACAGCTGTTGCTCTTTTTTCCTATAAGACCAGCATTTAGTTCACATAATGTTATAGGTTCATTTAGAATGTCCCCTAAGCTTTGATTCTTATATATGAAAGGAGAATAATTAGTTTCTATATCTTGTTTATGTTTAAGGAAGTCCGAGTTTAAGTTGGCGTTACTACTATTTGAATAGAAGTGATGACCAATTGCTTGAGCTATTGTATGGGGTTCGGTATGAATTGCTTTATCTGTTAAAATGGTTTTAATTTGTGTCGATGGGATCCCTTTTATGATCTTGACTTTATTCCAAATATTGGTAGCTGATTCTTTTGAATTTAGTGTTGAAGTGAACTGTATCCATGATTTTTTTTTTTCATTTTTGATTAAAAATCTTACTTGTGCTTTGTTTTTTTTTAAATTCAATGAAGTCTTGGATTAGTTTTGTGCGTTTGTATTTGTTAAACGTTGACTTTTTATTTCTTATAGCGTGTTTAATATTTTTATTCCACCAAGGGACCGGGGGTCGTTTTCCAGAGTAGTTATGTTGCTCAAAGATATTTGATGCTGTATCGTAAATAAGTTTGCTAAATTGTTCAATATTTTCTTCAATAGTATTCTCATTAGTAAAAGATGAATTTAATAGATTATTTTCGAATTCCGTTTGGAAGAGGTTCCAATCAGCATTTGATAATTTCCATTTAGAGTTACGAGTGTGTATTTCATGAGGGTTGGTATAACATAAGGTTATTTTAATTGGGAAGTGGTCACTGCTAGAAAGTTCCGGAATAACGTCCCATTCTAAATTGGGTGACATTGATGTAGAGGAGAAAGATAAATCAATAGCGGAAAGGTTGCCCTTGTTAGAATTAACTCTTGTAGCTTGGCCATTGTTGAGAATGTTGATGTTATTGGTATTAAGTATTGTTTCGATTTTGGTTCCTCTGTGGTCGGTGTTATTACAGCCCCACAGAGTGTTGTGACTATTGAGGTCACCGAGAATGATAAATGGTGTGGGTAGTTGATCAATAATATTTTGGATGTCTGAAACGTTGAAGTCTTGGGAGTTTGGTAAGTAAATATTGCAAATGGTTAAATTTCTTTTGACTGTGATGTTTACTGCTATTACTTCAAGATGTGATGTTATGGGGACTTCTTCAGAAGCGAAAAGATTGTTTATAAAAATAACTACTCCGCCGCTAGCTCTTCCAGCGTGATTTCTATTTTTAGTATAGCTTGAATAATTGTTTAAATGAGTTGGTTTGGTGTTGCTAAAATTTGTTTCTTGGATGCATAGTGCTATTGGTGAGAATTTGTTGACTAATAGTTTGATTTCATCGATTTTTGAATAAAAACCGTTAGGATTCCATTGAATAATGTGAAATTTGTTTAAGTTTATGTTCAGCATAAGATTTAAAAGGAGACAAAAACAAAAAAGGAAAAAAAAAAAATAAATAAAAAAAAATAAAATAAAATAAAATATTTTATACGTTGATTATAGGTTGGTAACTTATAATCCTGTGGGGACAGGACCTCCGGATCCAGTTGAGTCTAATATTAATTGATATAATTTTGAAATCCTGTTTTTAAAGCTTGTATTCTTGATTTTTGGGCGGATGGTGTCTATGATTTCAATCATTTTCATGGGTGACAAGTTAAAAGGTTGTATAATACTCATTGGGTTGGATATACCTATTGTGTTTTCGATGATAAATTTTAGTTGAGTGAAGTTTATTTTTAAATTTGGTATAGTTTCAAATACGATTTTTGTTGGTTCAAGTATTTGATCCAGCTTTAGTATGATCTGTTCCAAAGAATTTGATCGTTTTGGTTTTTTTACTTGTGGTTGGGGAGTTTTCGCGGATTCTAGTAGCTTGTCGGATAGTGTTACCTTCTAAGATTGATGAATTTGTGAGTTGATAAGAGACGTAGAGCTATTAGTTTGGAAATTATCGTTTGGTGCCTTGATAGATGGGGAGGTGCTGGAAGTGGATGAGGCTGGTCTCTTTGGTGTCTGGGTTGGGTTTTGAGGAGGGGGAATGATGTTGGATGCTTGTGTGGAGAAGTTTTCGATGTAGTTTTCTATGTGATTACCTGCACTTTTTGTAGTTGGGTCGATTAGAACATTATTATCTATTTCCGTATTGTTGGGGGTAGGATTCGGATTGTTGTTGGAGAGAGTGGTTTGAGATTCATTGTTTGAATTTGAGTCAGTTAGTATACTATTATCTGTGTCCATGAAATTGGAAATAAGATTCGGGTTTTCGACTTGAATATTTTGGGATTTATTTACAATTTCCTTTTTGCAATAATTAGATGTATGACCCGTTTGTTTACAGATATAGCATATCACTGTATCATCAGAGAGAAAGATGCGATAATCTGTTTGTTCGAAATTGATTAGAATAGAGCTAGGAATTTTATTGATGTCATCCGGATGTATATATAGTTGCCGACGAAAACTTCCTATGTGATTAAATTCATCATTAGCGAAGCCTGCTTTCATAAATGTTATCGGCGAGACTATTTTAATTGATAGATTGTTGAGTGCCTTTGTAATTACGTCGTGCGGTATGACCGGTTGTACATTGGACACAATTACGCGTTTAGCTTGGTTGATAAGCCGGCGGAAGGTTATCTCCTTATTATTTATAACAATGTACGACTGTTTGGAGATAATCTGTTCCACAATATTATTGTTGGCAAAGTAGATACAAAAACGATTGTTTGATATGCGTGAAGCAAATTTAATATTGTTTGGATCAGTAAGTGTACTAAATGCTCTTATATATTCGATTTGGGGTATGTCTTCAATGGTATTAAAAATTACTGCTTGATCTTTTTTAGGAAATTGGAAATTAGCTGTTGTTTCTGCGAACGTTTTTTGAGTGTTGAGTTTTGGAACTGAGGGTGTAGTAAAGTTGGGGGTTAAATTTGGGTCATCCATCTTGGAGATGGATGTTGAATGATGTTACTAAGGCAAGAAGGGGCCGAAATAAAACAACATACCTTATGTCTTATCGATTGGAGTGTTAACGTATACTGCTATCGGAAGCTATAAATGCGATTATCGTAGACCGGGATACACGTGTGTATCGGTCGGAGGTCGAACACGTACTATATAGTATTTGTTATTATTATGTAAATTGTTGTTATTGTTGTTACCATTATTTCCTCTGTTATAAATATTATATTTTTGTCATAATTTTGTTACACGTAAATTGAATATTATTCACAATTTATTTAATTTATTTATTCACAAATTAAATTATATTCAGAATAATTTTTATTTTTTATTTACTACTGAAACTATTTAAAATAAAATATTATTCTTTATTCACGAAATTAGTTATTTATGCTTTTAATTTTTATTCATCATTTTAATTTGTTCCACCTCAACTCTAATATATGCTGCCATACGCCTATACAGCATACTCGTGTGTTAACTCTTTCATGCACTAGGTTTTGAGTATTTTCTACATCCTTGTTGCACAAATTCACATACTCAGCTGAACCTACATTTTTATAATTTTTTTTTTCATTACTGTTTTGTATTTATTATAATATAATAATATATGTATTCAAACAAAGATTTTTTTTTTTTAACTTAAAAAATTTAGTTACCAAATATGAGACAGCGTAAGTCCTACTGTCCAATAAACGGGTCATATATTTTAGATATCTACATAAAGTCAGTTAGCTATAGTCAGTCATAGCGAATAGACGTGTTTCTATCTGCATTCGCTGCGTTATCGCTGGGATTAGTTTTATCCACTCGTTAATTTTATTTAGTGCATTTATATGTTATCTTTCGCCTTTCGGAGAGTGTCTCACGTAAACTAAAATTATCAATATATTTAATTATCATTTGTATTGTCTTACACTTTATATTTTACTTTTCTCTCTTTACTCATTTCAATTTATTTTATTTTAAATCACGATGTTATGTAACGCGTGTAATGATGATATATTTGAAGAAGACATTTTAAAATGTAATCTTTGCAACGAGTTTTACCACTTTATGTGTGTAGGTTTGAAAGAATCAACTTTTCGCAAAATGTCGAAAAACGCCAAATCAAAGTGGTTTTGCAAGTGCAAGTCAAATGACATTAAGAATTCACCAACACAGGTTACGTCAAAAAGTGAAAAAAATTCTTCGGATGAAAACTTTGTGAATCTAACAGATTCGGTAAATTTCATGAGTGAAAAATTTGACACTTTTGGTGAGCAATTGAAAGAAATATTATCGGAAATGAAACTAATGAGGGAAGAAAATCAAGTGTTGAAGGAACAAAATAAAAAGCTCAATAGTGAAATCACTATTTTGGGAAACCGCATAAATATTTTAGAACAAAAAGCTTTGGCAAATTTTATCGAGGTTATGGGCGTTCCTGAAATTCAAGATGAGATCTGCACGGATACAGCAAACTTAATTTTAAATAAACTTGGTTTTGAAAAATCGGCATCAAAGGCATTTCGTGTTCAGTCAAAAGTCGCTAAGGGACCAAGGAAGTTAGTAGTTGAATTATCCACAGGTCAAAACAGTGACAACATCGTATCCAGTTCAAGGAAACAAAAACCAAGAGGAAATACTATTCATGACAAATGGGGAAACGAGGCATTGTATGTAAATAACTTTTTAACTTAATATAATAGAAATTTATTTTTTAAGTCAAAAGCTTTTGCTCGAGAAGCCGGTTTTAAATACGTATGGTTTAAAGACTCAAAAATATTTGTAAAAAAAACCGAAAATCATAAAGCAATTCACATTGAAAATGAATCATCTCTATCCTCACTTTAAATAACATTTAATTACATACATATAATTTTAAACTATGTCTAAGTATAATAATTTTATAGATAATTATAAGTACAGAACAAATTATTTTGAGTCTTTTTCGGAGTATGTCAACTGTTCCATTGTTAAATCTGAATTTGTTTTAAATATTATATGCTTTAATATAAGAAGTATAAACGCACATTTCGATGAATTACTTTTATTTTTAGAAAATGATTTTAATTGTAAAAATATAGATATATTAATTCTAACAGAGACGTGGCATGATCCTTTTTCTTGTCACTATGATTTACCTGGTTATAAATTTTTATTTTCTGGTAAAAAAAGGAACCAAAATGACGGTATAATCATATTTGTAAAACAACATCTTATTGCGGATTTCTTTGACTTTAATCTGTTAGATTATAATATTGTACAGCTTTCGTTTCATTATAATAATGTGCCATTTATTATTTTATGCATATATAGTTCGCCTTCCTCTGATTACTTAGGTTTTGTTGAATCATTAAGAGGTGTTCTAAATGGTTTAAATCTAAATACTGGTATAATTACCCTAATTGGTGATGTTAATATTAATATAATCGGTACTCAAACAAACAATTATGATTACCTAGACCTCTTATCTGAACTCGGCTTCTACGCTCTCATAAATATATATACTAGATTACCGCAACATCAACAACACTCATGTCTAGACCATATATTCATTAAACATAACAATAACTTTCCAATTAATAATATAAAAGCGGGTGTTTTGCAAACTGAAATCACAGATCACTGTTCTATTATGGTTTCTATACCCGTAACATCAAATACTAAAATTTTAGAAAATTCTATTAAAATTATCAACTATGACAAACTTAACTCTATTTTATGCAAAGAGAAATGGTTAAGTGTATATACCTCAAACTCAGTAAATGATAGTCTCTCTGCCTTTCAAAAAATAATAACAAATGCCATAAATGACTCCACGACATCTAAATATATTAATTCTAAAAATAAAAGATTAAAAGAATGGATGTCCAAAGGTCTGTTATGTTCAGCTCGTCATAAACACTACCTATCACTAAAATCTAAAAAAAATCCAAATAACATCAAACTAGCATCCTATTTTAAAAAATACAAAAATAATTTTACGAAACTAGTCAAGCTAGCGAAAATAAATTTTTATGAAAAAAAATTTAGTAGTGTTGCTTCAAACCCAAAATTAACTTGGAAATTGGTTAACGATTTAACAGGTAGAACTTCTAAAAATAATGATTCAATTGATTCTATAAATATAAACAACCATATTTTAAATATTGAAGAAAATACTAAAGAGGCGTCAAATCAGTTTAATAATTTTTTTATAAATGTTGGTAAAAAACTTGCCGAAAACTCAAATTATGTTCCAAATATAGATTTAGATTTAACTAACCATAACATGTCTGTACTCATTGATGAAATGTTTCTTAAAGAAATTGATGCTCCAGAAGTACGCTTTATTATAAATAATTTAAAGACGATACAGCTGCAGGATACGACAGGGTTACTGTAAAAATTCTAAAAAATATATCCGAATTAATCATAACTCCATTGGTTTTTATCTATAATCTGAGTATTAAAAATAGTTTTTTCCGGATAACTTCAAAACTGCAATTATTAAACCTTTATTTAAGGGAGGTGATCGTAGGTCTATGTCTCATTATAGACCTATATCCATGTTAACGAACTTTTCTAAAATATTTGAAAAAATTATTAAATCAAGATTAATTTCTTATTTAGAAAAAAATAAATTATTATCTAAGCATCAATATGGTTTTAGACCAGGGCTAAGCACTGAAAACGCCTTATATCAAGTAACACAGTTTTTATATCACTCATTGGATAGTGGCTTAAAAACTATTGCTATATTCCTAGATCTTGCAAAGGCTTTCGACACTATACACCATAATATTCTATTTCAGATCTTACCCAGCTTTGGTATAAATAATAGAAGTTTACTTTGGTTTCAAAGCTACCTTTCGGACAGACAACAGCATGTGAAATTAAACAATGTCCTAAGTGATGGCAAATTTATTAAATACGGTGTTCCACAGGGCAGTGTCTTAGGCCCTATTCTATTTATACTCTATATAAATGAGGTATGTGATTTGAAGATAGATGGAACCATAGTGACCTATGCTGATGACACTTGTCTGTTATTCGCAGACTCATCTTGGAATGGAGTACATAATAAAGCCACGAAAGGACTAAACTCAACTTATTTATGTATAAAAAATAGAGGTTATATCCGTGAATTTTGAGAAATCAATGTTTATAAATTTCTCGATAAATAAATGTACTAATATGGTTCCTCCTTTGGTTATTCACAACTGTGATAATTTTTTAATGTGTAATAATAGTAACTGTAAACAAATACAGCAAATAACGAAGATCCGTTATTTAGGTATCATATTTGATGAAAATTTGAGATGGAATTTGCATATTTGCAATCTAGTTGGTAAGCTCCGTTCCACAATCCATCAATTCATAAAACTAAGAGATCTGTTACCGGTGAAAACGATGCGTATGATTTATTTCGCCTTCTATCAATCCATTTTTCAATATGGACTTTTAGTATGGGGAGGTATAAAGGATAATTATTTAAATCCACTACAAGTAAATCAAAATAGTGTAGTAAGAATAATTTTAGGTAAAAAATCTTTGGAAGGTTCAACGAAACTAAATTATAAATTTTTAGGTATCCTTCCGGCAAAACTATTGTATAAATCAATTGCATTACTTTTCACGGTTAAAAAATGTATAAAGAACAATACCAAAACATTTGATTTTTCAAAGTCCAGAGAACAAAGAGTGTATAACCTACCTGTGGAATACACAAAAAAATCCTTTGGGCAATCGTTTGTAAATTATTTAGGTCCAACATATTTTAACCAGTTGTCAACTTTATCAAAAAAGAACATTCATTATGGCTTATTGAATGACAAAAAAATCATAACTGATACGCTTTTTTCAGAATTAAATATTTCTTAGTGAAATCCGCATATAATGATGTTTGTTAATTGTTAGTCTATATTTAAATATGTAAAACATATTCTATTTTTAGTACTTAATCATGTTTCTTAGATTTTTATTTTATATCTATAATTGTGTATAATATTATTTTTATTTTATCTTTCTTATAATTTATGTACGATTATTCGCTAACGCTCTACTCCACCACAAGCCTAGGCTTACAGGAGTAGATATATTCTTTATCAATGTATATATTTACTTCATGTATTTGTACCTTATAAAGAAATTTATTAAATAAAAAAAAAAAAAAAAAAAAAAGTTTCGGCCTGGCCAGGGCCACGGGTCCATGAACGCGACCGATGCCCTGAACTTTTTTTTTTAAGTTCATAATCATGGCGGGAGGAGAAAGTTAATATACACTAATTCACTACCTACCTAGCTATGATGCATATAGGCGGACACACGGGGTGTGCAGCTGCACACCTTACAAAAATGTATGTCTACTTTAAATTTTCGATGAAAAATTGTTTAATTATTTAAAACTAATTATTGAGAGTAAGTTAGTAAGTATATGTAATACTCACTGATCCTGCGTGGCGTAAATACCCGTGACCAATTAAAATAATGTCAGTAGATTAACTGTCTTAAAATTATATACAATTATAATTATTATTACTGCAGTGAGTATGTATATTGTATATGTTAAGTTTCGAAAAAAGTTCCAACCGAGAAAATTATTTTTCATTTTTAGCCCTTTTAATAGTTTTACTATACATATACCCATCATGAAAACTAATACGCATTTTCCACTTAGAATTGTTCCATAAATACTTAAAACAGAATCACTTATGGCACGTCTACACAAATATTAAGCCATATACTTAGAAATTAGAATAGCTTATTAAAACCAAAATAAACTATATTATATTTGAAATTCAATGAAATAATAATCAAACAAATCGATCGATCGATTCAATAAGGAGAAAACTAAACATTAGGTTTTAAGAATAAATATTTAAAATTTGAAAAAATTAATTAAATTATATTTAATAATTTTATCCTTCTAAGAATTTATAAGCATTAGCATTAATAATGGAAAACATATTAAATTTCTTAAATTAAATCAACAGACAACAGAAAAATAGAAATAAAATACCTAGATTATAGGTGGTATACTATCTATTTTGTCCCGCAATGTCGGATGGGTTATTTTTATGATTGGATTACGTACTTAAGTGTATCCCACCGTACTGGAAAGAGTTAAGTGTTTTAACTTTTTGAGTTTTAACTAAAATTCTACAATATCTACAGTAATATTAGCCATTAGGTGTATTAACTCGTTGAATTATGAGTACGAGAGGAGGATCAAGTTGTGCTGTTGCAAATTGCAACTGTTATTCTGGTAAAATAAAAAAAGATGGAAGGACTGATGTATCATTTCACAGGTATTAATTATTAATTATATTATTACATATATTATACTAAATTTTCAATTCGATACCCCGATTTAAAGGTTTCCAAAGGACCCTGTTCTTAAAAACTTGTGGGTTCAAAAATGCAAGCGAGGAGACATTTGGAATCCCAATACGTCATATGTGTGTTCAGAACATTTCAATTCCGACGACTTTTTACGGAATTTGAAAGCTGAACTCTTGGGGATAAAATCTGTTAGGAGACTAAAACCAAATGTAGTGCCTACAGTAAACTTACCGAACTGTTTATCCACTGAAACATCAACAGCTATAGGACGTAGAAGTCGAATGGAGGCAAAAATGTATAAAGAGGTATGACTGCATTATGAAATAATGTTTATTGTTTACACTACATTAGATAAATCTGTTAGGTTTTATTAGTTAAGTTGAATAGAAGGCCCAATATGTATTATACATCACTAATTATTTATTTAATTAGGAGCCTGGAGCAGCTTTATTTATGATACCAATAATAATTTTAATTCGTAAAAATAAATTTAATAATTAATATATGTATAATTATTCAAAAAGTATAAGTCATAGATACATGAAAAATTCACTAGCTATTTAGATTGGAATTTTCTTTACATAATTTAATTTTCAAAATATTTCGCTTATTTTAATGCTATTTATAGAATTATAGCCATTTGAAATATTCGTTTTTGTTTTGTTGTTTTTGTTTTAAAAAATATCGATAACATTTTTTTGGCTGAGTCAAAATACTTGAAAATATAATTCTAAGTTCCTCATAAGTTGGTATTATAGTAATTCATATATTATGAGAATACATACGCACAATTTTTTTTATTAGAACTTGAAGTTCAAATGTTGACAAAAATTCGTCAAAATCATGAACATTTGCAAATTATTTTGTAGGTTTAATTCATAAAAATTATTGTATTAGTAGTTAAGAGTTGAAAATTTAATACAAGAATACAAGATACCTATTTCATAAGTTTGGCTTACAATAATTATAAAAGAACTTAAATTTTGGTGTAATCAGGCCATTAAAACATAAACCACCTTTTTCACCAACCAGTGAAAAATATAACAAAATAGATAGTACCTATTAAAAATGATATTTTTAACATGAAGAATAAACTAGGATAACTACTAATTTTACTTTAAAGTATAAGTATAACGTTACTTATGCATTTATTTATTTTTATTTTTTCTACAGTGTCATAACCAGCTAATTGAACAGTTAATTGAACCAAATCAACCACTGCATTAATTCCACCTAATGAAAATTACAAAATATTGTATGAGGATTTGTATAAGGAACATGAAATTTTAAAAAAAGAAAATGAAAACCTTAAGAATGAATTAATTTTATTAAAAAAATCTGATTTGGAATATAGGACAATCAATGAATCTCTGAGAAATAGTTTAAACAATTTAAAAAAAAAATTGAAAATTACAAATTTGTCTCTTATAAAATTAAAAAATATTACAAATAAGCAAATAAAATGTCTAACTCAGAATAAAACTCATGTTATTGAAAAAAAAGCAAAAGATTTTCTGTCAGAAATGTTTACTAAAAATCAATTGGATCTTATAATGAAAAAAAAAAAAAGTACACTGGACACGCGATGAATCAGCAAAAGCATTTACCGAGCTTATGTATTTGTCAAGACTGAACTTCATTATCCTCTTCCAGGTAAATAAAATTGCATACCTAAGTACATTGTTCTATAATCTATATTTTTACAATGCTATAATAATTTTATTAATACATTTTTTCTTAGGACTTTCATCTCTCCAGCGATGGGCAAAAGGCATTTCAATGAGAAATGGTATCCTTCATGAAGTCTTGAAAATAATGCAACTCAATGGAAATGATTTAGCTGATTATGAAAAATTGACTGTTCTTATGTTCGACGAAGTAAAAATTTATAGTACAATAGAGTATGATACTCTTCATGATGAAGTTCTAGGACCACATAGTCAGATGCAAGTTGTGATGGCACGTGGTATAGCTTCATCATGGAAACAACCTGTATATGTCGAATTTGACCAAAAAATGACAAAAGAGATTTTATTTGACATTATAGAAAAGTTTGATCTAATAGGATTCAAAGTTGTATGCTGTGTTAGTGATTGTGGTGGTGGCAATGTTGGGCTATGGAAATCATTAAATATAAATTATGAGGAACCTGTTTTTGACCTTCCAAATGGAAGAAATGTAGTATATGTACCAGATGCACCCCATATTCTAAAACTTGCAAGAAATAGGCTGTTGGATACTGGGTTTAAAATAAATGACAAAATAATAAATAAGCAACCGTTAAATTCATTAGTCACATTTATGTCTACTGAACTTAGTGTATGCCACAAACTCTCAAAGGAACACTTAACGTGTGAAGGCCCTCAAAGGCAAAAAGTAAAGTTAGCCACACAGCTCATATCCCATACAACAGCTACAGCTCTACGGAAATATAGTGACAACCTAGATGTTGATAGTAAAATAACCGAAGACACTGCTGAATTTATAGAGTTATTAAACAACTGGTTTGACCTTGCCAACGTGTGCCATCCAAAATATAATAGAACTCCATTCACAGCCCCATATGGACTGCATTTGGAAGAACAAGATGCACTTCTATGTAAAGTTTATGAAACAATTTCAAATGTGACATGCATTGGTAAAAATAATATTCAATTGTTTCAAAAAGCTCTGCTAATGCACATAAATGGAACTCGGTAGCTTTTAAATATATTAAAAGAACATGGATTAAAATACTTGTTAACATCCAAAATTAATCAAGATGCACTTGAAAATCTATTTGGTCAAATTCGGTCAAGAGGGGGTCTACATGATCATCCATCACCACTAAATGCATTATACAGACTAAGGATGATTATTTTAGGCAAAAACCCAGGCGTTGTCTCAACTTCTTCTAATACAAGTGACAAAAATCAAGAAGAATATATAGTGTCAAAAACAATGAAATATATTAATTTAACAATAACAGACAAAGAAAGTAATGAAAAGATTGATGACTCAGATACTTACTCAAACAGTGATGATGGTGATGATTCAAATATTAATGAAATGACAGATGACGCTCTTGAATACTTAGCTGGATGGGTGGCTAAAAAATATAGACAACAATTTCCTAAACTTGGTTGTACTATAACAGTATCAAACAAATCTAACATTGGTGAACATGATTATCTACTTCCTTCATGGATTGATTATTTATCATATGGTGGCTTAATAGTCCATAGTAATAACTTGAAAACACATATTTTTAGAGCTGAAAGAATTTTTAAAAAAATTACTAAACAAAAAATCCCTAAAGGACCAGGTGTAGTAAAACAACTTTTAAATAAAATAATGAATAGGATGAGTATTGAAGAAAAGTATAGACCAGTTATACATACATTTGTAAAGCAAAAGATCTTCATTCGAATGAAATATGCTAATAAACATCAGCAAACTCTAGCAGCAAAAAGAAAAGCAAATTTACAGTTAAAAAAACTTCAAAAGCTAGGAAAACTTATGACATAAAAATATAACTTTATAGGTACTTGTTTGTTTTGTGTTTTTAAATAAAAATAATTTCATATTTTTGTATTATTTATATAATATTTATATTTTACATTTATAGCATTACGTGCCTATCCTTACAAGTACACTTTACAGTAATTAAACATTTTAGACTTTAGTAATCGAAACATAAAACAAGTGTCGTATACGGCGGTAGGCATATAAATTGTTTTCCGTATTCGTCGTGGTGTACGGCAATGACGTCACACGACGGGGAATGAATGCGGGGAATTCATTTTGTTTACACGACTATGAGGCAACCTATATTATCTATAAACCTTGCACTGCAGCTAGTTCCAAGTTACGTACGCGCATGCGCCGCTCACCAATTCCTACTATCAACCACTGATATAGATAAGATATACTTATATGGTGTTGTAGATAATACTAACTAAATAATAAATATTAATATAAATGACTTTATTATAGGAACACTTTTGTAATTAAAAATTAAAAATTAAACAACGTTATATTAAAATTAATAAGTACCTAATAATAATAATACAAAGACGCGGACGCCGTCATGAGACAAAAACTGAGTACAAAAACATACAATGTTGCCAAGATACATAATTGTCCCTACAATAATAATAATATTAATAATAATAATATAATATTAATATTAATAATATATAATATTAATTTTTATTATTACATTTTTACAATAATATGTCTCAATATTATTTATTAATTATTATCATTTTTTTGTAAATAAGGTAGTCGTCAATAGTTAATCTGGTCATACTAATATAAAATAATATTAATATAAAATATTATTGTAACATTATTTATAATTTATTATACTTGTATAATAGATCTTCAAATTAAAAAAAAAACACTGGGAAAATGTATAATGAATCAAAAATACGTTTGAGAGTTGCTATTGATAAAGCTTTACCTCATAATAATATATTAACTAAGGTGTTATAATTAAATGTTTTTAATGAATAATAATCATTGTTATATTGCCAATAAGTTAATGCTTAGTTTATTATAGTATCGTATTAGTATATTACTAATAATTTATTAGTAATAAATACGGTGAAAGCTTATAGGGATTAACTGGGCTGGTGGAAACAGAATATGTTGCTGAATGCTGAGAATCAACTCAGCCCCTGTAATAAATATTTGTCCGGGCTCTTTATAAAACTTCTAAAAATACAATTTACCATCTATATAACAATTTTTGGAATAATATTTGTTTTTTAATTATACCAATACAAATATAATATTCACTGTTAAGACAGGACAACATCTGCCGGGTCAGCTAGTAAATTATAAAAAAAACCAAGATTCATAGTCATTCAGGGGCGGATCCAGGGGGATGGCGCAGGGGGCGCGCGCCACCCCCTCAGCTTTTATTTAGTTGAAAAATTATATTTTAAATACAATTTAAAAATTGTAAAATTTTTTTATGAAATTATTGTGCGTAAGCGTAATGACGTACTTTTTAATAAATAATAATAAGACGTATTTTTATATTCCCAATCGCCGGACGGTGGTTTGAGGTTATTTCTAGTTTCAACATATTGTGTAGTGTTTACGTATTATTAATATTATCTTGATAAGTATTTGAATTATATCTAAAAATAAATATTCCATTCAGATTATTTTCGGGCCACGACGTACGGCACAGTCCCCGTTATCGTAATAATTGAAATAGATATCTATACATATAATATTTCACTATTCATCAGATTACAATTTAAATTATACAACAACAACAATATCTAATTTTCTTCGTATTGTGTACAAGTGTACAAAAAATAGTTTCAGTATTGAACTAGCTGTTCTATGTCGTGGTTACCTATATTTATGTTAAATTATTTCTAAATGGTTATATTAACGGTATAATAATATATTATATAATATTAACGGTATATTTCTAAACCTATAATGGACAAAGTTGTTATAAAAAAAAAAATTAAGTTGCATGAAACCCATGAAAGTGTCACATCAACAGAAGAAGGGGATACTTTAACTTCAAGTTTGTCGTTCAATAGTTTGTTGACTTCTGCTTCGACGAGCTCAATAGAATCGCAACGTATTATTGATGATAATAATGATACTACTACTTCATCGGAAAGTTATGATATTGGTAACTATATAGACCACATATATTCTATTAATGATTTTACTAAATTTATGATTCTTAAAAATCACTGGGTCCCTCCAAAAAATTATATATTTCCTTTTTCTGTACATAACAAACGCAATAGAGAAGAAAAGCGACGTCCTAATCATCAGCATTTATCTAATTATTCTTGGTTAGTTTATTCCGATATGAAAAAAGGAGTTTTTTGCAAAAATTGCGCCATATTTACTAATGATATTCTAGTAGGTGGTCAAAAAACAATATCTGTTAAAAAATTGGTGACAGAACCCCTTATAAAATTTGCTAATTTATTAGGAAAACATGGAGACTTAGACTGCCATTCTCAAACTCAGTATCATAAGTTGGCAATAGTTAAAAGTGAATCATTTATTCAAGTATATAAAAATCCATCTTATGATATTCGGAATCAGGTTGAAACTTCACGTAAACAACAGGCTATTGAAAATAGAGAAAGACTTGTTCCAATAATAAAAACTTTAATTTTACATGGACAACAGAATATACCTATAAGAGGCCATCGTGATGATGGTTCATTACTTAATACAAATAATAGTCCTGTTGCAACTGAAGGAAATTTTCGTTCATTATTAAGATTCCGAATAGATAGTGGGGATAAAGTTTTGGAAAATCATTTAATGACAGCTAAAAATAATGCTACTTATATTAGTAAAACATCAACAAATGAGTAATAAATCATTGTGGTAATGAAGTTCTTTCTATTTTATTAAATAGAATACATAAGGAAAAATATTACTGTGTTTTATTTGATGAAACAACTGATGTATCTCACATATCTCAGCTTAGTATATCAATTAGATATATTTATGAAAATACAGTCAGAGAAGATTTTATTGGTTTTGTTGATCTTCATAAGGACAATTATAGTGCAGATGCTCTTGATTTTGATCTAGATAATGAAAGTAACACATTAGATTTACAACAGTCAGAACCAACTATTACAGGAGAAATACTTGGTTCAACAGTTGTAAAAAAGTTGAAAAGTGTGGGACTAGATTTAAAATCATGTGTAGGAATCGGTTGTGATGGTTGCAGTGTTAATATGTCGACAATGTGTGGAGCAGCAATTACTATACAAAAATCTGCCAAGAATGCTTTAATATGTCCGTGTTTAAATCATTCATTGAATAATAATTTATCTAGATCAAATAAGATTCAAAGTGTAAGAAACGCTATTGGAACTATACAAGAAATAATTAAGTTTTTCAATGTTTCAGCTAAAAGAAATTTTATTTTAAAAAAACATTTAGGGTATCAGTTGACTAGTCATTGCATAACTCGCTGGATTGAGAGGCATGATTCTGTATTACAATTTATAAATGACCTTCCAATTATATTGAAAAGTTTAACTGAAATTTCTACATGGCATGATATATCTACTTCATCAAAAGCCAATTTATTGTGTAAAACTATACAAGACAGTGAATTTGTTATGTGTATTTTCTCTTTAAATGACACAATGTGTCTAACACGACCTTTAAGTATATTACTCCAAACTAAAAATTTAGACCTTTTTTCTGCTACTACTAAAATAAAAGAACTTAGAGAAGTACTAAGTACAAAACGAAACGATGCAAACCAGTGCTTTAATATTATATATAATAATGTTGTTGAAATGATGTCAAAATTAGGCAATGAACTAAAACTTCCAAGGACTACTAAAAGGCAGACTTACAGAAATAATACTAAAGTCAACCCAGAAGACAGTCAAAGTTACTGGAGAATATCAATTTATATTCCTATTTTAGATGAAGTAATAAAAGATTTTGATAATAGGTTTTCTAGTGATAATATGCAATGCTTTAATCTTAATTTTTTGATGCCATCGAATCTAATGAAATGTTTCAAAAACACTGAACAGTTAAATCAATCAATTAAAAACATTTCTAATCAATAAGTGAGTTTTTTGGTGAATCTACATTTTCTATTGAACAAAAACTAAAAGGAGAATTAAATCTATTAGAAAATAAATTAAAATCAGATACTGACCTCACAACTATAACATCAGCTATAACATTTCTAGACAAGCAATTTTCCAGTATTTTCTTTATTTATTAAAATTCTAATCACTCTCCCAATATCTATTGCTACAGCAGAAAGAAGCTTTTCTTCTCTACGTTTACTAAAAACATGGTTAAGATCTAGAATGAACGAAGGAAGGTTAACTGGTCTAGCTTTGTTATACATTCACAAAAATATTGATATTCATAATAATATTGAGAATATCATTAGTAGATTTGCTAATGATAAAAATAGAAAATTGGACTTTATTTTGTAATTTTATTAACTGTACAATGATTATTTTATAATTAAGCGCCTATATATGAAGTTATAATACAGTAACAACTATTTTATTTTCTGTTTTGTTTTATTGATTATTTAATATAAAATAAAGTTTTATACCTACTTGAATTAAACTGTGATTAATTTTATTTGAACATAAGTTTGTTCAAAATGATAAATTGGTAACACATTTATATATAATAGTAAGTATGTAGTACCTATTTAAAGTATATTAATACTTAAACTAGTTATTGCTTAAGTAATGTATTTATTTTATCATAAATTGTAATTATGATTCATTATTTTTATATACTTACTTCTTATCTATACCTATCTTTATTACATTTTTAGATATAAATAAAATCATAAACATACTTGGGAAATACTTTTAATTTTACATAAATATAATTTTAACTTACATACAAAGTTTGACGAAAAATCGGAAGACCAATGTAATTGGTCCACATAATGTCTACAAAATGTGCGCCCCCCCCCCCACAAAAAATTCCTGGATCCGCCCCTGTAGGCATTTCAACATTAATAATGTCTTTTCTATTTATCATATAGGTATCATTATTTATTATTATTATAGTACTGTATAATAATGTGAAAATTACAAAATAATCTAGCATAATATATAATATTTATGAAATTATTAAAAAAAAACAAAACACAGCAAAGATAATTTTTTCAGAATGTACAGACTTCTATTTATAAAATATTAAATTATAACAAAACTTCCTACTATCAGTAGTTAATAACAAATAATAGAATATTAAAGATAAAGTTCTACTTGTTTTATGGATAATCTAATATTTTCATATATGAAAGATATTAGATTATTAGATTAAATTACACAAAATCCAAATATACTATCATCCATATAGTTTGTTTTGCAGTTGTGTGTACAATAGTGTTTCTTACAGTTTCAAATATTATATAAAAATGTCAGAAATAAACTTAAATAAACGAAAACGAAACGATGAAAAGGAGAAATGCTCTTTGTGCGATAGTATGTTTAGTAATATAGGTAATAGGAATAAACATATGCAAAAAGCCCATGGTGTGGATAATAGAAATAATGTCCATTTGGTGAAATGTCCTTTATGCGAAGCAGACTTTAAAACTCTCACAAATGTATGTGAACACATTTCCAATGAACATAATGTTCAATTAATAAAAGAAACTACAGCGTTTGACTCTCTCCATGGTATTTATATTAATTTTGTAACTTATTAGTAATTAATA
>NW_026083151.1:0-69014 GCF_020184175.1 Aphis gossypii
GTTAAGTTAAAATGTAGCCCTGAACCTAGGTATAATTATGACGATTATATATTCGATTTAAAACAAAAAATGCAAGAGTTACATAAAATTGCTAGAGAAAGATTAATTAATAAGAAAATTAAATCTAAAAAACAGTATGATAAGAAGGAATTTAGTGAAGATCTAGATGTGAAAGATTTAATATTATTATAAGATAAAGCACAGAAAAATCCATAATGTGAGGGACCTTTGGAAATTTTAGAAATTTTAGATACCGAGAATGTAGTAGTACAGAGAGGTAGAAGGAAGGTAACTGTGCATAAAAATGATGTAAAAAGATATTATGAAAAAGACAAATTATAAAAAGATAATTAGAAATTTAAAAACCATTTATATAAAAATTTGAATAGAAATTAAGTATAATATAGACATTAATTAAATAAGGTAGTTCAGATTTAGGCACTATTTTAAGATTAAGTATTTATTTTTAGGGAGAAGAAAGATTAGTTCTTAGATTATTTAAGCGAAGTAATCGAAAATGAAACACATAATGTTACTACTTTCTTAAATTTAGACGAAGCACCTAGTTGCTAATACCACATATAGAGTATGCTAATAATCATTTAAATGAGCCATATTCTGAATCAGAAATAGAACGATTTACAAAAAATATTACGGTCTTTGTACATGACATGTATGAAAATGACGACATGCAGGATAAATTTTGTATAGTTATAAAAGACTGGTTAGATGCAGTACCAGAGGCCGATAAAATATTAGAACACGACAGGGAACAACACGAAAGGGAAATGATAGAAATGAAAGAGAAAATAAATGGAAAATATGGTAATACAAAAAATATGGGGATAGATCCCCCCCAAGAGCCTTTTTTTTTAATGTTTAAATCATTGACTTATTGAGCCCCCCACTTTATGTTTAACCAATAAATTATATATCCCCCCCCAGAACAAAATCATAACTACGCCACTGGTGCTTATATAAATGGTTATAGTTCTGACAATCAACTTAAGCCTTTAAAAAAATTATACATTCTCCTGAACTCTCCATGAACCTCTAGTTCAACCGAATTATTGGAGTTTCTCCGAGTTTTCCACTAAAACCAATTCAATTTTAAGAACACGCAATCATCAAATTTGCTTATTGATCCAATTTCTTAATTCATTTTTAACACCAGTAAATCATAATATTGAACTGTTTAATTATAAAATCTACCTAGTGTACATTTAAAGAAGAATTAGCATTGTGGACTACCTTTTTAAAATACCAAAAACTGCTTCTGATGCATTGATAAAATTCTTAAAATCATGATTGTTTCCAAGATTTATCTAGTGACAGCCGCACTTTACTTGGAACTAACTTCCGTGTTTAATTTATGTTAAGTAAATCTAGGAATCTACTATCATTTTGGCTTGGCTAAAGGAATAAAACATTTGCACCGTGTGTATTTTTAATCGTTTTTTTTTTTTATTAATATACCTATTGCTATAGTTATTATTTTGTTTTAAAAATGTTTTACTAAGTTTTCATATCTTTGTTTCCATATCACATAATAATTATACACTTAGTATACTTAACATCCATTTCGCATCATACGTAGTATGGGTGTTTCTTTTACATATTATGTTATGTTATACTGAACTCATTTTTAAATTTTTATGGTGTATGGCGATTGTTTTTGGTATCGTCATTATACACAAAACCTTAAATAATTCAATAGGTCACTTATACTTACTCTTCTCATTTACTTTAACATAAATTAATTTATTAATTCTAATTATTATTGTCCATTTTATCTTAACTATTATTATCATGTACGTGTCTTATAATATTTAAAAGATTTATTTATATTAAAACATATTTTATTTTTATTTAATTCGCGACGAGTGTCATCATTTATTGTTAATATATTATTCACAACATCTATTATCGCGTTATTCTGTAACAGGAAGTGGTGACCTAGAATTCTATCTCACGGTATTGGAAATTCTTTATCGATCACATGAAATTCTGCTTTTATTTTATAATTATTTAATATTAATATTATTGTAATTTTGCCTATGGTAGTTACTATTTGATCGTTAATGCCTATTTAAATTAATTTTTCCTTTTTCGTTTACTAATAGTCTGTTAATTTATTTATTTTTATTAAATTGATTTCACTATCGGTATCTAAAAGAAGATCTATTGTATTTGTTTTAAAATTAGGTGATTGTAATGTAACGTGATTTTCACTAATTACTGATACGATGGTGAAACATCGTTGAGTGACAACTCCTCTGTTACGCCGTTTTTGGTTGATCGAACGGACGCCGTTCCCGTTCGACACTTGACCATTTCTTGTCCGATTTACATTATTATGTTCATCCCGTTGCTTACTATAACAGTTTACACTATCGTGTCCTATCTTATTGCAATAACTACAAGTTATCGGCTTTACGTTACTGTTATAATAATTATTATTATTATATTGACTATTATTATTACGATTAAAATTATTATAATTATTCGCATTTTGTCTATTCTGACCATGGTTAAAATTTTGCTTATAATCAAAGTTTTTCCTGTTTGGATTGTTTCCCTGATAATTATTTGACCAACGATTTCCGTAATTATTTTTATTTCCGTTCTGGTTTATTTTATTTTCATTATTTTGTAATTCCTTATTAAAACTAAATTCTATTTCTAACTGCCTAGCCATTTGCATTGCCAGTTCCAACGTTTCTGGATTCCTAGCTCGTAATATCGTTTGTAGATCCATTGTTAACCCATTTATATAAATTGCTAATGCCTGATCTTTAAGAGTTTGCCTTAAAATTCTCGCCTCTTCTGGTGTTTTATTTGCTAAAGTTGCATTACATAAATTATAATATAATTGTTCGACACGACCCGTATAAGTTAATACATCTTCGTCATTTTTCATACGAATAGAATTTAATCCTATCTGCAATGTTTGTGGTGACAATTGCTGTTCAAAGGCCCCCCGTAATATTTTTTCATAGTTTCCCTATAGCGACCTATTTCTAATGCTTTGCCAGTAATTCTAGTATTTATAAATTTCACTAATAAAGGTATAGTTTCTTTATCTACGGCCTGACATGCATAATCGCATGCCCGAACGGACATACGTCTTTTGCATCGGCGCAAATTGGTATCATAGCAGTGACCTGCTCAATTGTAGCCTTTACACTAGACATTTTTGTTCTTTGTTTCCTTTTTACTGGTCCTAATTCTGAATGGACTAAATTTGGTGTACTACGTAACCCTACTATTCTTGGTTCTACTCCTGTATTCGAGTCTTCTCTAACAGTAGTATCTGTAGTAACCCGTCGCTCTCACCGCTGGGCTTGTACACGCTTCTTTTACGACAAGTGCACGTTCACTGTTACTTAGAGTGGAAGAGGTTGAGAAGATGTATATAATAAATATTAAGACTTTATAAACGTTAAGTTGCAACTGTTTATTGTACTGTATTAAAATAATTTATCTATTATTATAACTAGAAGTATTTCGACAGAGTGGTATTCTACCGGAGAGTAAGTGTTGTGAGAACGTCCTCCTAGAGGCTTCGGGTAAGCATGGGTGAGACGTTGTGTGTAAGACTTGTAAGACTTCTCCGATCAGAGCTTGTGAATAGCTCCTATTTATATGGAGACATGCCTGATTAGGATAGGATGAATGACGTAATAGCGAACTGTTATAATAATCTAAATCGGTGTTTACCAATGAGAAGGCCCGATTAGTGGCCTGTTCGGTGGCGTGTTGTGTTGTTGACCTTATGGTATTATAGGCTTTCCGTAACTACGTCAGCTTACACATATCTAACAAACTTTTCTCTGTTGTTTTTTCCTTATTAATTCCCGTGTAGAGTCGCTATCCTCTTTCGTATTTATACTTATGTTTACTAATTTATCTACTTCAATTTTTTATCTAACTCTACTTGAGTTTCGATTTCTTTTGTTTTATCTGTTTCCTCTTCCGAACTATTACTATCGTCTTCACTATAACTATTTTTTCTCTTTTTCCTTATTCATACTTTTATTTTTATCTCATTATCATAGCTTAAATTAATTATATTTTATTCTTAAATAATTATTTATTATTTTTTTTAAATTATATTTGTTTTACACACTTATTATTTTTCTCAATTATTAGTTCAACATTAATTTCTTTTTTTTTTTATTCTAGGAAAAATTCTCTCTAAATTCACACTAATTACCTACGTCAAGTAATTTTTTTAACACGATAGGCTTCCTTGCCTATAAAACTCAATTATTTCTCAGTTATAACACGGCTTATTCTGCCTAATAAAATCTTCGATTATTAAAATCGCTAAATACGGCTCTTCTCGGCCTAAATAAATTCACAATTATTTTCACAAAAATACGGCTCTTTTTGGCCCAATAAAATCACCAATTATTTCTGTTTCCAATATACGGCTCTTCTCGGCCTAATAAAATTCACAATTATTTTCTTTCTCAATATATGGCTCAAATCCTCCCCAAAATAATTCCTTTCATCAACTTTAAAATATGGCACTTTTCAGCCTAAAATATTCAGTATATAAGGACTTATTACTTGCCTTCCCAATAATTCAATAAAAAGGTCTTAACTGCCGTTAATAAATTCTCAATTAATTTCTCTTTAATTCACAAAAATATTTTTTTATTCAATAATTATTTATTTTCGTATTCTCACGTATAAGTCGCTCTAAATAAATATTTCCCCTAATTATAATTCCTTGGGATGTAATAATATATTCTCTTTTTTTTTGGGTTATTTAGGTTTGAGATTTCGGACGATATTTATCTGAAATAACTTTTTCCGCAATAAAAAAAAAGAATTTTCTTGTAAAAAATAGGGAAGGTTTAAGAAAAACTTTAAGGCCGTTAAAAAAAAGGGAAAGGATTAAAAGAAGGGGGACGGGCTTTTATAGGAAAAAGATAACTTTAGAATTTTTTTATAAAAATTTATTTCTGCTAGTATATTTTTTAAAAAAAATAATAAAATAAAATTTTTATTTTTAAACTTCTAGAATTATTATTTTCTGAAAATTTTTTAAGTCAAAATATTTTATTTATGTTTTAGATTTTTTTTTAGTTATTTTCTGAAAAATTCGTTATGTACTTTAAAATTTTTTAAAAGATAAAAATATTTATTTTTTTTCTTAAGATTTTTAATTTATTAATTTTTCCTGAAAAATTATTGTCTTTTTTATTTTATTTTAAAAAAAATAAAAAAAATAAATTCTTATTTATTTAATTGTTTCTCGAAAAATTATTTTATATTTAAATATTTATATATTTATAACTAAAATAAAAGTTGCATTATATTATTATTAATAAACAAATTTTATGCGTAAAAATATTCTAAGTGTAATATTAAAATATTAAATTATTCAATGGTTGCATTTTTTTTTTATTTTTTATTTATTTATTCTTGCTTATTTAATTTTTTACTTAAATTATTATTTAAAAAAAAAATTTATTTATTTAATTTTATTAAATATTTTATTTAATGTTTTACGGGAATATATATATACACCTTCACAATTAAAAGTACTTATACGATAGAGTTTTTAATTCCAAAGGAGACGCGAACAGAGTTAGACGCTTAAGATTATTTTACATTAAGAAAAAAAAAATTATGCTTACACAACGATGGTTTGAGTCGATGAGTCCATTCTTCTTGATTGCTGAGCCGTGGTGTTACTTGTTGATTCTTTCCTCTTTCGGAGTCGCTGAAGTGACGTTCTGCGTTGTCTTCTTCAACAGTGATTCGTGCCGAATGTGCCTCCGTGAACTCTTTGAAGTTGATATATTTTAATTTTTCCCGAAAATTTCTAAGTTCGAAAAATAAAATTGTTCGACCAAAAAATTCTTATTTGAAAGAATCCTACCGACTGCCCAAATTTGTAACGTGCCACGTACCAACAGTAGAATGATGTCGTATCGGATAGGTTGTTGTAAAATAAATGAAGACTCTTGAAATTATTCTAAGTGGTTTTTATTTAAATTATTCTAAGTCCAATTAATTAATTAATTAAACTTGTGAAAAATATTCTAAGTCCAAATGACAAAACTATTGATCTGAGTGACGTGAAGGTGCTCGCTCTAACTCTGGTGGATCACGTCTGAAATGTGCCTAATCTGGACCCTTTTCTATCGTTAGGGACTTCCGCAGTACCCTCAGGCCCCTGTTGGTCATCTGCACCTGCATCCGCTTCTACCATGCTTTGCGTCATCCGCGCGACACCGTGCGTCAATTATATGACTATAATATTCTACCGGATGAGTGATTCCGCACTTAATATTCTACCGGGTGGTAATCACGTATTCATCATATGTTACCGGATAGCAATCATATAGTTATTATGATTATTTGTCATTATCTCTAGCGGTAGAAAGCACACGGGCGATGATGCTTTTGATTGTTTTTACCTTTTGTTTTTAGGTTCAGTCCTAGTTTATTATGCTCGATCATTGCTTGCTTGGCTGCTCACCCCTAACTAACTATAAGGATGTCCGTTATGCCCCCATGTTTAGGTATTGTTGGCTATGATAATTATATATTATATTAAATATAAGTATCAGAGCACATTGCAATTACTTTAATCAAAAATGACAGTTATATATGGCATAACTCGACAATTGGTTGTAGTTACTAGACTTGTATAGGTAAAGAGTTTAGTTAGTTAAACTATATAGTCTGATTAAATCTATCATAATTATTTAGTTACATCACCCATCATTTTTAAGCTCTTTTTACTCAATAATTTAGTTAGTTAAACTATACAACTAATTAAATCAACCAAAAAAATTTAGGTACAACACCCATCATTTTTAGCTCTTTTAACTTAATATTTTAGTTGGTTTACCTGTACAAAATAGTAAGTATATTTTTTTTTAGAAAGTGCGTCTACAACTACATAGATAAGTTAGGTCAACTACCCATTTTATTTATAATTATTATTAAGAATATCGTACTTATTTCACCTTATTTTTGAGGTACCTACTATAGGAAGGAATTCATTAAAACTAATGTATAATATTAAAACACATAATATTCTAACAAATAAATAGTTATATATTAACCTTGTATAAAATAGATAATAATTATTATAGTAAAAAAAACAACAAATCCTAGTAACGATATATATAATGTTAAATGTATACAAGAAAAAAAAATTATAAAATGTTTACCTAATATTTTATGGATATATGAGACAAGTCATTAGGAGACTTACAACATACTGTAGAATTAATACTAGCTAAATTGAGGGGTTTCAATTCAAAACGGACTTTTTCCATTTTTCTAATTTTTCAGGACAGCTCATTTTTTGTTTCTTTGATTTTTAAATGATTTAGATAACATGTGATATATTGAAAAATAGGTAAAAAAAAACGATAAATCAATTTCTGATATCAAAAGTTTCTCCTTAAAATTTTTTAGTATATTTTTAATTTTAAAGAAAGTAATTTTGAACAAAACGTTCATTTTCCAGGAATAAGTCCCTTTTGAATAAAACACTGGAATAATTACCTTTTGGAAAAAAACAATCTATTTTATCAAAATGCACTTTCCACAAGTACTAGTTTTTATTTTGCTAAAAAAACTGAAGAATCAAATAATATTAATTCATTGATATAATTTGTAGGTACTGAAGTCATAAAATATCAAAAAATATTGACATATACAAAAACAGTTTAAAAATGTGTTTAAACGTTTTAATTGTTAAGATAAAATATAATAATATAATAAACAAAATAAAAAAATTAACATCCCTGTTAATAACTTACTAAACTTAAACAAAATAAAATAAAACAAATAAAATACCTTTTAAGAAAATCATATCAAATGTTATGATAAAAATAAATATTTATATAATTTAAATTAATCAATATATCAGCCTTTTAGTAACTAAATAAAAAAATAAGTTATAAAAAATAAAACAATTTGAGATTAATTTTAGGAACTTTTGTTTACTCATCATCATCATTTCTTGACAATCTGCAATTTCTTCTAAGTCATTATTATTAATAAAAATATCATTATAGAATGATTGTGCATCTGGTGGTATACTAATGATTTGACTAATTTTGATACATCTGTTTTTAGCCTTTTTTACATGATTTTTTTTTTTAGTTTTGAGCTAAACCAATATTTTCAAGTTTTGCGTTTCTCTTCAGAATATTAACACGAATTGGCTCCGCTTCATATGTTTGTGACACACCAACACTGGTTTTACCTTTTATGTAGGAATATCTTTTTTGCTGAGTGCTTTTGAAGTCAATTTTTTTTACAATTTGTTTTGTTGCTGATTTATAATCAAGAACAGTAAAATCATTTTCATAAACCTTTACAGTTGTATATTGTTTAAATATTTCATAGTATTCTGCTGGTGATATAATTGTTTCTCTTTGTCTTATTTGTTTCTCGATGCGACCAAATACTTGGTCTGGTGGCATATAACTATGGCCGCGTATTGGAAAATAATGGTTAATTTCCTTGATCATCTTGGCTTTATAATTTATAAATGTAACAGCGCAATCATAACAAACTGATTTTTATTTGCCCAGAACATGAATCAGAAAATAGATTAACTACTGTAGTATGAGGATTTTCTTGAGCAAAAAGTTGTTCATCAATCATTTCTAAAAAGTTGATTAATGCAGAAGCCACTTCATTAGGCCCTTTTCCACTTTCTGTCTCCACCATGTGTATAAAAACAACTTTCAGGGTTTTGTTTTTCAGAATTATTACAAAAGTAAGATTATACAGCCATACCTGTCTACTGTAGAAGGCCTCTGTTATACTAACTTTTGGCAGGGGCTGGTTTTGCATCATGTCAAACGATATATTTAAAGATTTGTCATTGGTTTTTTCATAAGTTTATGGAATTTCTTACTTGTTTGTTTATGATTACTTAAATTTGCTTTAAGGTCACTTAGTAGTGTTTCATCTTTTACATTTTTAATTTGATTTTCTTGTTCAACGCAGTAGCTACAAATGTCTTGGCGTGGATGTCCGAATCCCAGATTAAATTTGTTGGTAAATATAAAATAATATTTACTATATGATGCAGTTTTCTTGTTATTGTTTATCATTTCAGTTTTCCAATGATTATACATTAATTTGATACTTAATCCAGGCTGAAGGTAATAACGCCCATTGTCAGCTCTTGAGTAATGGCTTTTTTTTTGCTTTATTTTTTTGAATATGTTCAGTGATTGATGAAATCTTCTTCATCTTCATGATTTGAACGATCTCCTCCACGCCTTTTCTTTGGACTATCTAAGTTATGAATAAAATGTTCTGCAAGAAGATTCAAGCGCCTTCTAGAATTGATGTAATAGATTAAAAACCTCAGCACATACAGGTATTTTTTCATCAACAGTAGGTATAAAGTATTTAACGAGTTCTCTTTCTTTGTTGCTGAGTTTTGCGACGATCAGTTCTCAAAGGTTTATTTATAAACATCATTGAAATCAAAAACTTATCTTGATCAATTTTTGACTCTAAATTACAACAAGTTTTTTTAAAAAGTTGAATACAGCTATAATTGATTTCTGAAATTTTACAAAAAGGTTTACTGATATTTTTATGGTTACATTCAATATTAAAAGTTGAAGGGAGATTATTTTTTTCTTTTTGTGCAATTTCCTTTTGTTAAGTTTTTTAGCTCTCTACTCCTCCTTCAGTGATTTCAATATGTTCTGTATATTCAGGGTCATTACATAATAAACTGTCAACATTTATTGTGGATTCATTATCACAAGGTGGAATCATTACTACTGTTTCATTTGTATTTATAATAGGTGTTATAGACTCATCATTACAAGAAGGAAAAACTACTACATTTTCATGTGTAAAACTTGAATTAGATTCACTAATAACATCTCCTACTGGCTTATCATAATTTGCTGTTAGTGTCTAAAACAAATTCACTGCAATCAGAAGGCAGTACATCATTATCAATAATAATCATTTCCATAGAATTCAAATCCAGTAAATCCTTTAAAAGAAAATATAGAATTTTATTAATGATACTAAATGATGAAGGATAAAATACAAATAAATGAAAATATCTATCAGCATCAAGATTAGTTAACCAATTAAATTATGTAACAAAATAAGTTTACTTTATTTTATTTTTTTTTATATTTATTTATTATTTTTTATGTAGGTATATTATCTTTAATAATATATTAATATATGGGTAGCTAATCTTATTTACTACCTATGTCTGTTGATGGTAGTTTTTATAATATATTATTTAATAAAATAATATAAAACAACAGTTTTGCACAATAGTCAAATTTACTTCAATATTAAGTTAACTCACATTATTTGGATAATCAAGCTCTGTAGTATTAACACGGACATCAGAAATAAAATTATCTTCAGGAAAACTGTTGAAATCAAACTGACTGAAACCAATTTTGTACTTTATCCTAAATAAATTAAATCATGTTAAAAATAAAAAATTAGGTAAAGGTCCCTTTTATGATAATATGATATAAGATTTATATTGCATACACACAAAATCTTATACATTATGTCTGTTGATGGTAGTTTTTTTATAAAATATATATATTGTACATAATTACTAAACAACAGTACTGTAGAATTTAGTGATTTGCTTAAAAATATGTCTTTAGTATATTATCTATGAACAACTCACATTACTTGGATGAATAGCCTTTGCTGTAACATTATCCTACTTTATGAGCATTATTGACATTAGAAAGGTTTCCTTTAACAGAACTTTCATAAACTATCGTTTAGGCTGTAGTCCCTAATATCAAAACAAAATCATTTAAGAACTTGATTAAAAAAAAAAAAAAATTACAATTAATAATTATGAGCTAAATAGACAAAAAAATTACTGATTTTGCAGCCTCCAATAGTTTTATGGCCCGTGATCTTTTCATAGTAATATTGTACTATTGTAGGTAGTTCAAATATAATAATAAAATAAATTCTTAACACTAATTTATAGGTAAATATTAAAAATGTAACAATTTTTTTAAAATATTTTAATGATTTTATCATTGATAACATATAGATGGATAGGCCACCACGGTTTTCCCTCCAAAACATATGTTGTAATCTTGATTTATAGTTCTATTGAAGTTAGGACGATATGTAAAACATTTTTTTAAATATAAAATAAATATAAATTAAAAATATTAATTTCCTGAGGACAATTTTATATTTTATTTTTAAAAATAGAATAATTTTGTTTTTATTTGTGAGATTATTACAATATAAAATAAGTTCGTTTGAAAAAAAAACTGAAAGTTAAAATATTAAATTTATATTACAACTACAAAGGAAAAAGAACTTTTTGATAAGAAAGGGAAAAGGAATTTTGCTCAGAAATTAAGGAAATGGCACATTTTGCTACGAACAATTGATTTCTCCTATACTGACATATGAGGAAAAAGTGCATTTTGTAGGGAATTGGAAATGGATCATTTTGATTTAAACGTATACCTAGAAAAAGAACGTTTTGCAGAAAAACGCGATTTTCGATCGACTATTTCATAGGGAATAAGCCAGGTTAGCCAAAAACTAACGCCGCCATTCGATTCCCCGCCATTATTTCTATTAGAATCAATATCTAACTCAATTTTGTAAAAAATGGAAAAAGTCCGTTTTGAATTGAAACCCCTCAATTCTCAATAATCAGTCAGTACGTCTCCAATCGTATACTACACAGTACACACAAATGAAAATCATTCTGTCTTTTAATATTTATAGTGAAATTTATTTTCAAAGTGATTACTATTTTATTATATACTAACTTTTTTCTTTATTTCATTTTTTCATTTTAAACATTATCGCTATGTTTAAATGTATACAGTGCTCATCTGAATTTTCACGTAAAGACAATTTGGTTGCCCACCAAAAGAAACACAATGGTGTACGTTTTTCATGCACTACGTGTGTTTCAACATTCAATAAAAAGTCTAACTTTAATAGACATATAAAAAATGTTCACGGTATGTATAATTTAATTATTTTCAACAATCGATTTTTTCGCAAATAATTAGTTACTTTATTTTAAAAGGCATTGCTGGTGTCCAACCTACTCAACAAAACCAAAATGTTCAACCAACTCAATCACAATGTGATGGAAAAGCGATTACATCACAAATCATCGCTTCAAACACTCCGACGGTTGCATTAACCAACAGTCAAACTACACAAAATATGGGTTCATCAAATGAAGCATCCAACGATTTATACAATAACGATGGTGATAATCGTACAATAATCATGGACGAACTTGAGAACACCGACCTCACCGATACTATACAAGGTTGGTTTAATTATAATATTATATACACAGTGTAGGTTCATATAGTAGTAGTAGTAGTAAGTTATTTATATCTAAAATATTATGATGAAATAGGTAGTTTTGTATACTACATACAAATCATTACAAAAATAATTAAACACTTACACATTTTGTAATACGATTTTTAGAATTTCGAGCGATGGTTATCTAAAATTATTAATTCTTTCTTAATATTTCAACTATATACTTTAAATACTAGTATTTTATATTTTAATTTACTTATTCAACTATTCAACATATATATATAATTTATTTGAAGTTAGGTAGATGATATACTACACAATATTAAAATGTTTAAAAAGATTTAGTGTTAGTATTAATATTATAGATAACATATAGGTTAATATTAGTGTTTTTTAATTTTAAGATTTATATACTACCACAACTAATGGCAAACGCATTTCCACCGCTAATTCTACTTCAGCCGCTAAGGCGAAAAAAGCACGAATGAACCTAGTTCAGTCTCCAGGATTCGTAGAAATCTCATCTTCAGCAAATCGTAAAATTATGTGGTATTACAGCAAAAATACCGACAATGTTCAAAACTATAATACATTTCTTCAATCGCTTAAAATCAGCCTCGTTCAATTATTAAAAACTCGCGTTCAAAATGATAATTCAATAAAATTCAATTTAAAACTAGAATCGACGTATAATCGACCGAACGTTGAAAATTCATCGGAAAATCGAGCATTTAAAACATCAGCCAAAGAAATTTATACGGATACAAAAATCGAAAGAATAGTTGAAGAATCTTTTATGAAATTATTATCCGAGGAAGACGCTTATGTTTCTCGCGGTAGCGGGTTTACATTACAGTCCATCGATGGTTTACTAATAGCCATTTATAAGTATACACCAATGTCTGGTTCATCATATATACAATTACCGAAATCTATTATGAACAAACGCGCTATAATCAATCCTCAAAATATAGACCAGCAGTGCCTTAAATGGGCTATATTAGCGAGACACGTTGCAGGTGATAAAAAAAACAAAAATCGTGTTAATGAAAATTATACCAAGCATGAAGATAAATACATTTTCGATGGTATTTCTTTTCCCACACCACTGTCAGATATTTCCAAATTTGAAAAAAATAATCCAGACGTTTCTGTGAATGTTTACGGGCTTGAGAAAAAAATACAACAACCATTAAAACATCCCGTGCACTGTATATTTCCTCTGAAAGTAGCTGATACCTAATGAAAAACAAGATCATTTTGATTTACTACTGCTAACAGATGGGGATAACAGTCATTACACATATATATCAAATTTTTGAAGATTACTTCGCTCGCAAAAAACTCATCATGAAAGTCATGCAATATTTTGCAAAAGATGTTTTACATCATTTCACAAACAAAATTTAAAGTATAAATTAAGCGGACAGACAGCGCTAGAACACCATAGGCTAATATGTGGGCCACATAAACCCATACTGCCTGAAATGCCTGCAGAGGGAGCAGTTCTTGAATTTAACGCATGGCAAAATGCACAGAGGCATCCTATAGTTATATATGCCGATTTCGAAGCTCTTCTTGTAAAGACCGATGAGGAAAAAGGGGCTAATACGATAATCATGCAGAAACACCGTCCTATGAGTTATGGATTTATAGTTAAGGCGTCTGAAAACGTGCCATTAGAGCTACTAAAACAATTCGGGATACCGACCGAACCCATAATTTACCGTGGTAGCGAGAACAAGCAAGATGTCGCAAAGCATTTCATGGAGAGTGTTGGATACAGCTCTGGAATGATCGACGATATTCTCGATCATTCGACAAACGCGCCTGGGCCACTGCGACAAACTCGAATATTCTAGACGCGACACCCCCTCCCCTCTAACCTAACCTAACCCCCTCCCCCGCTGCTGATCTATCCACGACGGTCCCTATATATATGGGCCGCCGCGACCGTTTGACCCGCTAGTCACCGTATTCTTTTGCGTTGGTAATTTCCACGTAATTATTGGTGTTTTTGTCGGCTGTTGCAGTGGCGCAGTACGCGGTAAGAGCTTTGTTGTTTCTTATATATATATTGGTACAATTTTTTATAACTTTGTTTAATATATTTTGTTTTATTGTTTCTTTTATATATATATTGGTATAATTTGTTGTAATAATTGTATTGTAATTTCATACAATTATATCTTGATGTATTAATTGATAACTTATATTGACTTTGTTATATTATATTCTAATACATCTCATTATCTATACACATTATATATATCTTAATTATACATACAGTCCACTTGTCGTTAGACATATTCATTTTAAAGCGTGGTTACCCCGAACAACGATTTGCTAGGGACCTCGCTTACAGAGAGTTTTGTTGATGTGAGTGAAAAAATAGAAAAATTGTTGACAACAAATATACCCTTAACCATGACTGATGAAGATATAACCAGACACACAGCTTGTTTTAAATGCAATTTATGCACATGCGATGTTAATAACCTCACTCGTATTCGCGATCATGACCACCTGACCAGTAAATTTAGACAAACTGTATGTAATAGATGCAATTTAAGTCTAAAACAACCGAAATACGTACCAGTTTTCCTACATAATCTTTCAAACTACGATGCGCATTTTATAGTGACAGAACTTGGTTATGATTCCCATAGAATAAAAGTAATTCCGAACAGCTAGGAAAAATTCGTTACTTTTTCAAAATACATAAGTAAAATTTTACCATCAGATTCGTGGATACATTCAGATTTATGGCTACAAGCTTATCAACTCTAGACGCCAATCTAATAACACCAAATTTGGAAAAATTCCGCCTAACTGCAAAATATTTTTCCAATAAAGATTTACCGCTTGTCACCCGTAAGGGTGTATATCCTTATGACTTCACGGATGGTTGGGCTAAACTCGAAGAATCTACCCTTCCACCAAAGTTTGATTTCTACAGCGCTTTAACGGAAACACATGTTAGTGAAGAGGACTACTGCCACGCTACGAAGGTGTTGAATCACTTTAATTGTACATCACTCGGTGACTATAGTGATTTATATTTAAAAATCGATGTCTTACTTTTGGCGGATGTATTTGAAAATTTCCGAGATTTATGCTTAAACACTTACAATTTGGATCCAGCATACTATTTTACAGCACCAGGGTTTTCTTTCGATTCAATGTTGAAACCCACAGCAATAAAACTGGAATTACTGTCGGATTATGAAATGCTGTTTATGTTTGAAAATGGTTAGTATATTGAAATTATTTTTTATTTCAACACTTATATAATATGATTAAACTTTTATAGGTATTCGAGGAGGACTTACACAAGCCACTATGCGGTACGCGAAACCTAACAATAAGAGAACACCTGATTATAACCCGGCAGACCCAAAGTCGTGGCTTGTTTATCAGGATTGTATGTTATACATTATTATTATTATTATTAATTTAATACTTTTAAAACTTTATAGGTAACAATCTTTATGGTTGGGCAATGTCGCAGTTCATGCCCTACGGAGGCTTCAAGTGGGTTAAACCGTCTCTCGACGGATTAGCTGATTTGAACGCAACATCGCCTATAGGACGGATCTATGAAGTCGATATAGCTTATCCAGAAGAACTGCATGATAAACATAATGACTTGCCATTTTTACCGCAAAACAGTATACCGCCAGGTTCAAAAGTGCGAAAACTCATGGCAACATTTGAACCGAAAAAAAATTATATTGTTCACTATCGCAACCTCCAGCAAGCCTTGAACAATGGTCTCATAGTTGAAAAGGTGAATATTACATTTCATTTCTTTATCATAGAATTATTAAAGTAAACATTTATATTTATTATTTTAGGTGCATAGAGTTGTTCAGTTTAAACAATCACCATGGCTCGCATCATACATTGCTTTGAATACTGAAATGAGGAAGAAGGCGAAAAATGCATTTGAGCGGGATTTCTTTAAACTACTAAACAATGCTGTATTCGGTATGTTATTACAAATAATAATAATTATGATTATTTATCATACGATTTTCATGTAGGAAAAACGATGGAAAACGTTCGCCAACGCATGGAGATGAAACTTGTATCGTGTGATCGACGTTTACAGAAATTAATAAACAAATCGACTTTTAAACACTGCACTACGTATTCTGATAACCTAAATGCCGTATCATTGGAAAATAAGATCATCCATTTTTGCAAACCTATTTATATTGGTAATTTTTCTATTAATAATTTATATATATGGAGGTATTATCGTGATTTTTAATGTATATAGGTCTCGCGGTTCTCGACATAAGCAAAAGTTTAATGTATGATTACCATTACAATGTGATGCAAAAACATTATGGAGATAAAATCGAGCTCATGTATACAGATACAGGTATTATTTTTAATACTTATAATTCAATATATATATAGTAATAATTTACATAATTTATAGACTCACTAGTATATTATATCCAAACGAACGATTTCTATGAAGACCTCAAGAATAATGACAACTTATTCGAACGAATGGATACTTCCAACTTACCGGAAGAACATCCATGTTTTATTTCGGAGAGAAAAAAGATACCGGGTCTGTTTTCCGATGAAACAGATGGGTTCATAATGACCGAGTTTTGTGCGCTGCTAGCAAAATCGTATGCTTACATTTTGGACGGCAGGGAGAAAATCAAGGCCAAGGGAATTAGAAGGCATGTTGTAAAGAATCATATGACGTTTAACGATCATAAAAAGTGTTTATTTGGCGAGGAGGAGATGGATGTTAGGAGAGAAAATGTATCCATCCGTTCTTTCAAACATCGACTGATGACGATAAAATCAAACAAATTAACGTTCAATAACTTTGATGACAAGAGAGTTATCCTAGAAGACAAAATCCATACTTTGGCTCATGGACATTACTTAACAAAGTAAATTTAATATATATAATTTATTTTATTTTACTTATAATATTTATGCATTTTTATAGGAAAATCGATACATTGGATGAAGCGATTTCGACAGAATGATTTTACTCCATACTGAATTGCTGCTTGGGGGGGGGGGGGTTCTATACATAAATATTAAATTGTAAATTTTCAGTAAATATATATATATATATTACTTATATGTAATTTTAATTATTATTATACTGTATAGATGTAAGCATTTCAGCATATGTAAATCAACATGTATTAGGGAAAAAATAAAACATTATTTTAATATATTAACATCATGTTTATTAAATAATATATATATATATAAAACATATAGTAGTAGTAGTAGTAGTAGTAGTAGTTATAAAATACATTTATTAATATTAAACTGAATCCATATCGAACTGGTGTGTAATCGCCATGCTATGAGCGGCCGTGCCATGACTGGCCGTGTCGTGCCGTTCCGTGAGTGGCCATGACATTCCTTGAATGGTCGTGCAGTGGTTTGTATTAGGGTTTTAAGAATTATGTCTAAACCATTTACGTATGGCATAAACTTTGTAAAATAAGCATTGTTTAGGATTAAACTCCATATGAAAAATACAGCAGGGTAGAGTCGCATCACCATCACATATTTGATCCAATCTAGGACAACCCAAGTCTTCGATGTTGACGACGGTAACGTGCGGTATATACTCCGTGAGAAGTTGTTTTTTCTGCTCACCCTTCACGTAAATGCAGTCGAATTTCAATGAATTCAATATTCTGTCCACTTCTTCGTATTCGACATCGCCATATTCCGTGGATAGTTGATGATAATTACGTTCGAGCCATTTATTCGTTTTGCGGCTCTTGTCGTCCTGTTTAGAGTTTGAATTTTTGAAAATCCAATGTTGGCTCGCCCAGCCTCCCGTGTCGACTACAGACATTTCTTTTATCATGTATTTATTGCCGGCACCGAGAACGCACTGAATGTCCACAATAGCCGACGATGACATTGTTAGTTTGAGGACTAGCAAACGCGATCGTGTATAAAGGTCAACTAAAATCGTTTCCCGATATCACGTATTTATATAAGTATATACGTAGATATGTGTGTGTTATGCATATCACGATAATATGTATATTGTAGTAGTAGTAGATGCTAGTAGCGCTAGTACAACTCGGATCTGATTCGTTCAAGTGTAATTAACTTTTTTTAATATAACTTTCCTCGACAGTCTTCAAACGTGTGTGTAGCTGTGCAATAAACAACCCGTGTTCCGAAAGAGAATTTTCCTCCAATTCCTGAGTTATATGACTAATTGTATCGATAACACGAATAACGTCTCCCCTGGTAATACCGATCGACGTAGCGGCCTCTGAATAATTATCGAATAGCTGTGAAATACGACTTTCAGAGTCCAATAGAGACTTATTATTTTGCCGTATACTATCTTCCGATGATTTTATCCGCTCTTGAAGAGTTGAAATATGGTTTTTCAGGCTAACTATTTCCGTTTGCAGTAGCTTTACATCATATACAATTGTTTTGTTACTCGATTGAAGGTGGGAAACGGTATTTTTTCTGCGTGCATCTACCGAGTTATTGAAAATATCCATAACCAATAAACATCTTATCCATATGAAATGTATTAAACTACTGAAATGAATTTTCACAGTTTAAGGTCACTAGCTTTTATCCAACTATTATGTGACGCGTCAAATCCCAACCACTTGACAAACACTTGATTTCCCTTTTTACGTATAATTTTCTCGATTAAATATTCATTTCGGTGATTAGTTTTATGTATTTCTTCGGAATAAAAACATCCAGCAATCGGTTTCCCCGTATAATCTTGCAACTGATAAGTAACGGGCGATGTTTTATTTATTTTAATAATTTCAAATATTTCCGTAGACCAGTTTGGTAATAACCTTTTGTGAACACGCCCTTTTGAGTACTGATCGAACGCTATCACCTATTTGAATTTAATTTTTACGTTATTAATTTCACGCTGTTTTATTTCCACTATAAGTGGGTTGGCATCTGCTTGCAGTGGCGTCATTCCGATAGTTCTGTGCCTCGAATTATTATATTCTAACAGCAATCTCGGCAAAATAGAAATCCATTCGTGAGAACCTTGCGCGGTAAACTCTCTAAACATTTTTTCTTTTAACGTACGATTGAAGCGCTCAACAATAAATGCTTTCATGATACTGTATGTAGAATATTTGTGTATGTTATATTTACCCATCAACTCATCGAATGTCTTGTTATAAAATTCTTTCCCGTTATCCAATTGCAAGAGTTTTGGTGATCGGTTGTGTAATATTTTAGACATAGCACTAGTGACTTCCTTACCGGATTTTGTCCTCAACGGTAGAGCCCATGCGAGTTTAGTAAAACAATCAATTACACATAAAATATATTTATATCCTTTGTTTTTCTTCGAATATGGTATCATCTCAACCAAGTCAGCCTGCCACAAATCATTTTTTCCATATATGTTAACTCTACGCCTCGTGAAATTTCTCCGTGATGGTTTGTGGAGTTCAATAGCGATTTCACGTTTAGACATTTGGAATTCGTTTAATTAACCCGGCCTCACGTAATTCCTCAAAAATAGATATTATTTCATTGGAAACACCTGTATTACCAGCTGATTTCGACGCTAGAAGTAATCGAAGTCTATCAACTAACTCGTTCGGGTTATCCCAATAAACTAAGTTATTTTTCTGTAATTTCATAGACAAGCCGCCACCACCACCACCACCACCACACCACCAACCACCACCAGAAGTGGGGAATAATTTACTTATAATATTTTTATATTTTTTACAAGTAGTATTTCTAATTTTTAAACCACCTGTAGTTAAATGCGCTGACGTTTGAATTAATATCGATTTATATATCTTCAAATCGTTATCAGTATAAACAAGTGGATTTTTCAGAAATAATAATTGAATAAGACCCGAGGTTGTTGGATAAGTAGTCTCATCAATGATTATTACGTTTCGAGCGAATTTCACTTCTTTATCGCCCAAGGTGATATCGTTGTTTACAATTTTTTTCGGACCAAATGTTTTATCTATATCTTTTGATTGAAACTAATTTTCAATCTCCAGTTGATAATTATTATAATTATTACTCTCATTAGTATTAATTATTTCAGAATCTATTCTAACATCTTCTTTCCTAGTTTGATTATTGTATAAATCACGCGTATTCGAAATTTTAGTTAAAGGATCTATAATGGGTTTAAATGTTTGCGCCATCAGCTGTTGAACATTAGCTTCACCAGTTTTTAACGTAGTATATTTACGTTTTATACTTTCCTTAGCCCGTACCAACTCCTCTAATATATTACTTTCCTCCCTCATGATTGCTTTTTAAATGATATTTATTCACTAAAAACACTCTCTTATATAACCACATAAGTATCAAACCCAAATCGGTAACGCCCGCTATCGCGTTCGCTATCTTTACAAATGACTACAAACGCAAACCTATCACGATTCCAGCACACGGTGCAAAATTGTTTGAATTGAATATATGACATATCACCAGAACAGTGTTCATTATAAACATGTTTTAAATTAGTTTCGTCTTGTTTGAACAATACTATTAAATTAGCGTTATCACGTATCAGTTGTTTGGGTACTTTTGAATAACTCTGAGCTAGATAGAATATATCTACTTTATTATGTCTACCCCTGGAAAAATATTCCCTTATAACGCCCTGCTGTTCTCCGATGACATCATCATGATAAATATAGAGTTTGGTAATACTTTTTCAGGTGTAATGACTTTATCATTCTCGAAAAACGTGAAAATGCTAATTCCATCAATACCATCAATTATACGCTTTAGTAATTATATTTCGGTGTTCCAGCGTTTTTAGAGTATATGTAAACGTTTTCAAATCGAAGCCCGTTTTCATCGACGAGTAGAAAATATATCAAATTCGTCTTGCCGCAACCCGAACTGCCCAATACTAGCGAGCGTATCGTGTTTGGAAATAAGTCACCATGCCTATACTGTACTGTATCAGGGGTATCGATGTTATATATTCGAAGTTTTTTCTCTTGCTCGATAAAACGCATTTTATATCGGTATAAATACAGATGTACTGTCTACGATAGCGTCAGACGATGTCTCACGTTCGTAAACGAAACACCAATAGGGGTTCAGGCCTTGTTAACTCAGTAATAAACCATTTACCGGTGGAATTACATTTACCCGGTTATAGGTAAGTCGCTACATTACATTATTATCCTAACTAAATTTTGGGTTTGCATTTAGATTCGCCGGTCCTGGTACGAAATTAAAGAGAAGGCTGGCGCGTGGTGATCGAGGCGTAACAGTCTAGACGAGTTGGCTAGAGCTCATGATATCGCGTATGATATAAGTAATTCAATAGCTGATAAACATAAGGCCGATGAAATATTGGAAAATCAAGCTTGGGAAGTGTTTAAATCTAAAAATAGTGGTATTAAGGAGAAAGCTGCATCCTGGTTAGTTACCAGCTATGAAGTCAAGCGCAAGATGGGGCCGGTTGTGGATTTAAACAAATGGTTGCAGCTGCTAAAAACGCTATCAAAATAAAACGACGGAAAAGAATATAACTAAATTAATTAGAACGTGCCTGACAGCGGCTAAAAATCGAAAACAAAGAAAACTAAACCGACAAAACTCAAATTATACCGATTCCTAAAAGGGTGTGTTTTACCATTAATACCTATATTTGCCGGTTTTATCTGCATTAGGTGCGCTAACTGGTGGTATTGGCAGTATAGTAAAAGTAGTGAATGATTTAAAATCCGATAAAAACACTCCTATTCATTTAGGAAAGGGTTTATACCTCGCCCCATACAAGGGGAGTTCTTATAAAATCGTGAAAGGCGAATGCTTATACCTTGCACCGTATAAAGGTGGTTCGGTGAATAAATCTAGAAAACCGACAAAAAACTAATTGATACGTTACCCGATAGAGCTTTGTATGATTATGAGGTTATAAAATATATTGACTTGTTGAAAATACCTCATTTCATTGGAGTATTTTCCAGAGACAAGTTGCCTTTACACTATATACATCGAGAGTCGGCTATAGTTAATCTGGATGATGAGAATGGTGGTGGAACTCATTGGGTAGCGTATAAAAAAATCGGCAAACAAGTTAAATATTACGATAGCTTTGGAAATTTACCTCCACCGCTAGAATTACAGAAATATTTCTACGATTGTAATATCGAATATAATTACGACAGACATCAGAAATACAATACAACGAACTGTGGTCATCTATGTCTAAAGTTGTTATCATGTACACTATAACGTTAAACGGTAACTCAAGTGAATTATCTTGTGACTTTTTCCCGCCGATAGAAGTCAGTAAAAATGCTAAGATTTGTCCGTTGGGCTTTCAGACTAATAATTCTATCCCTAATATAAACGATAAGTGTAATCAAATTGGCTTCATATATTACGAAGGAAAGAGTGAGAAAACAACAAATCTCATCTACTCATTACCTACGGGTTCTTATGAGTTGAGCGAAATCGAGGCGGTAATAAAGCATATGCTAGCTGATACCCAGATATCGTTTGAGTTAAAGGGGAATAATAACTCGTTAAAATGTGAAATGCTATGCAATGCATCTATAGATTTATCCATGCCTAATAATATAGGTGAGCTGTTAGGTTTTGAAAAACATATATATAATGCTTATGTTAAACATCGATCGGATAAGTTGGTAAATATTACAAAAACAAACTGTATATATATCGAATCAAACTTAGTTATGGGGTCATTCAATAACGGAAAGCAGTGTCATACAATACATGAGTTCTATCCGAATGTACCTCCGGGCTATAAGGTAATAGAGAATCCAACACATTTGGTTTTTTATTCCATCAATCGTTCATCTATAACGCATGCAGAGATAACTTTAAAAAATCAGGACAACGAGTTAATCGATCTACGTGGAGAACCAGTATCAATACGATTATTAATCAAGGACTTATGATAAAATGGGTTTACAGTTTTATAATATAAATACTCGAGTATACGAAAAACCTGCTAGTCGCGTTAGTGACATTATCAAGTTAACAACTCTGAAGAAAAATAAACGAAATTTTAAATACTCTAAAGGTGACCTAACAGCTGAAAATTTAGCATTTCTACAATCACTAAACGCTGTTTAATATGGATGATATGTATTTAGACGTGTCGGCTGGGTATGTCGACGATTGTAGGATAACTCAAATTGATTACCATTCTTTTCTCCCTTATTCAACATCCGCTCTCTCTAATAATGACGAAGTACGTATTTCCTTGCATAACACAGAGTCGTATACTCTACCATGTGAAAGTTATATCTATATCGAGGGGACAATAACCAAACCTGCTGAAATAACAGATGACATTCGATTTATAAACAATGGACTAGCATTTCTTTTTTCCGAAATGAAATATGAACTGAATGGGATTCAAATTCAGAAACTCGCTAATCCAGGTATAACTACAACATTGAAAGGATACTGTTCGTATAATAAATCGGACATAGTGTCACGCTATAACGCTGCCTGGGATGATGATATTAAAAATTTTAATAAAGATTTTATCGAGAGCGGTATGTTCAATGGGTGTATTAATCTTAAGGATTTGTTTGGATTTTGCGAGGACTATAAACGTATTTTAATAAACTGCAATCAACAATTGATATTAAATAGAGCTTCAATAGATATAAATGCGGTTAAGCAATATAAAAATAATGACGTTGTCCTAGACGCACCTAAGCTAAAAGACGTTAAGATAAATATCACGAAAATATTGTGGAGAATGCCTATAGTCAAGGTCAGTGATAGAGAAAAAATACGGCTATTGAAGATAGTAAACCATCAGAAACCTTTAAAATGTGCGTTTAGATCGTGGGAGTTGTGCGAATACCCATTTCTCCCTCAAAACACATCGCACTCGTGGAAAGTAAAAACATCTAATAAATTAGAAAAACCACGATATGCTATAATCGGATTTCAGACCGATAGAAAAAACAGTATGAACAAAGCAATGTCATATTTCGATCATTGTAAAATCAAAAACTTGAAGGTTTATTTGAATTCCGAGGTATTCCCTTACGAAGATTTCCAAAGCGACTTTACTAAGAACAAGATGGCTACATTATACCGCGCATACGCCGAGTTTCAGAAATCCTACTACGGTCGTGATAATGTCACACCTCTATTGACTCGAACGGATTTCAAAAAACTATCACCGATTGTAGTTGTGGATATGAGCCGACAGAACGATAATGTAAAAACCTCGACTGTTGACCTTAGGATTGAGATCGATACCGAAGAAGCGTTTCCAGCCTCCACCTCAGCATATTGCTTAATATTACATGATCAAATTATAACTTATAATCCATTTAATGGTGAAGTAAGAACAATGTAAATATTTATTGTATAACTTAATATTATGAATTAAAAATACTTTTTATATAAATATCATGACTTTTTATTTCACATAAATTATTAATCGTATAATTAATTATTAAAAAGAGTTTGTTATGTTCCACCCTCATTATAATGGTCTTGGAAACATTGCATACGTTGCGTGGTTTGCATCTGATACGGTTCGCACATTGAAAAAATCGGGGCCATCATTTTCATCGAGTGACAGCATGCCGTCAAATGAATCGTACGGCTGAAAAAATAAATAATTTTATAAGCATATTTTCATATATTAATTATGTATTTATAATTATTTTATAAATTACCTTCACATTATTTACTTTTTCATCATGAATGTCAAATATGTCGACTTTCGTGATGCTCGAGGGCAAATAGGTTGGCGAGGTCGGTGAAATGATTGTTAAATTACCATCAAACGGCTAAAATAAATAAATGATTAAATCTTTATGTACATAGTATAAATATATTGGCTATACCTTTGGAGACATTTCCCCATTCCACCGTTGCATGCAATGTTCAGTTAATTGCGCTAATGCATACATTTTGAGCTGACTAATGAAATTAACATCATGTTTAGGACTGCTTGCAATAATATGATCGTCACGCACATTTTTAATAAACGTAGTCATTTCTTCACTCGTTCTCGGCAATGATTCCGCTTTGGAAAGTTCACCATTAATATAATTCGTAAATATATTGAATTGTTTTAAGACGATTGGATGCATTATAGTTGATTTTCGTACGATTGTTTCGAAAATGCACCATTCTAGGTAGTGAAGTCGTATGAGCTCCATACGATTTAAAAGAATTCGACAACCCTCATCTGTCTTAGACTCTATTACTAAGACGTTTTCTCCAGTGTACATCATACTAGATAATTTAAATTTGTCTGTCTCAATGAAAATAGTTCTTTTATATTTTCCAGGCTGCTCCAAAATAAATGACAGGATATTACCCATCAATGAAAATATTCTTTTTAGAAATTCAATTGAAATATTAACGTAACGTGTAGGAGTTATTATATGCACTGCTACTCTAAACATGTCAGCTGGATCGATTCCAATATGTAAAAACTTTCGTTTCGTAAAGTTTAAAGTATAGTTGGTAGATTCAATGAGTTCTGTAAGTGGAGTTGGTGGTATATTTTTAAATGTTTTCTTATACATAGTCGAACTATTCACAATTGAATCGGTCATATTTAAAAACACTTGTAAATTTTAAAACACTATAAAAATAAAATAAGAATCAAATAAAACCGACTTGATGCTAAAGCGGTTGTGATACTACTATCGGTACTATACAGACACTACCTACTCTACTAAACATTTTTTAATTAAAGGAGAGGAATAAAGGAGGGGAGGGGGCAATGCACAGCATGTAGTGGAATGGAGGGGAGGGGGCACGGCCGGGCACGGCATGGCAGCGCGCGGCATTGACTCGCATGGAGTAGTGAGTAGGTTCTAGAGTTATAGATTTTTTATTTCTGAAACATTTCAGGTTCTTAAACTATGTGATAAATTTTTAACAATAAAAATGTCAAATATTGTTGAGTCAATTGGTTTTTCATATAACATTGATTTCATTTTAAATACTTTTCCAATTTATATAATGTTATTTAGGTAATGTATGATATTCAAGAACTTGACCACTTCTCCATCTTTAGATAAAATAAAACTTTCTTTATCTATTGAAATATTTATTTTTATTTTGTTAAAATTTAACTGTCAATATTGTGTTCCATTAATATCATCAACTAATTACCCATTTCTGTGTGGCTTAGATAGAATTTTTTGTTGCTTTAGCATTGTCGGTGTTGACGTGTTGTATGTGGTTGTGTTTGGCTGTATATCTCAGAGTATCTATTGATTAGTTGTTCCAGAAGTTTATCATGTTTTCTAACATTAAACTTTAACTCTTTCATATAATTCTCAAAAGCAAATGCACTACTGTTATCAAGAGGACCATAATAATTGTAATCATCTGATAAATGTAGAAGCCCGTGAATATTATGTGATACAAGCTCACGACCATAAATTATTTGAAAGGTGTCAACAAAATAGTCTAAACGTTCTTTTAGCATACTCCAAGTTACATGACCGGTTTGGAGAAATTAGTATCAACATAGAAACATGCAAAGACATAAAGGTTGTAAATACATCTTCATTGATGATGTTTTTTAGAATAATTGGTCCAATATAAAGCAAGAACAACCTTAGTTCAATGGCTTTCCACTTATTAATGTCTTGTAATTCCCTTGTTTTCTTAGCAAAATCTGATGGGACGAATGATTTAATTTCCAATAACGACTTAGACAATTTAAGAACATCACAATTTAGTAAACGAGTTAGTAAAGGTCCTTTGTTTAAACAAAGGAGAATTAGTTTTCGAACAGTTCCAAGACAAACTAAATGCATGTAGTCTAATGAGAATGTTCGGATTGAATGTATTCCTGGTAATTTCACAAGGCGATGATAGTGTATTTCCAACATGATGTTCTTCATTTAACTTTTTAAGGTAACCTTCATGGGTTCTTTCACCTGATTTATCTTTAGAATAAGGAAAACACACTCTGTTCTTAAAATACTCACCTTCTTGAGTACACCGAGTACAGGAATAAAATCCAGAGTGTCCTTTTATTTTCAAGATAAAAGCTTTTGCTGGAGCATCACACACAAAAACATAAATAGACACTTTTTTAATAGAACCATCAATATTAATGCCATTAGCCAAAAGATCCTTAGTTTCAGAAATAAAATCTGCCATAAAATCATTGCTGTCCTTAGGTTTGGCATTTCCGTGATAAACTCCTACTGTAAATACAATTTTTGTCTCATCAACAATAAATGCCAAAATCGGCCATAATTGACTATTACTACTCTTAGCTAAGGGCAAGCTATCAATGCCAATAGCAATTTTGATGTTCTTCAAATTGGGCATTGCATATCTTTAATCCCTGCTGCCAATCCAAAATGATAATAATTTCCAGGATCAACATTACGAATATTGGCACTTAGTGTAGTTGTGGGTATTTGTAAAAGTGTTCTGCAGTCATTAGGTAGATTTTCAGTATACATAGTTCTTCTTTTTTTCATTATCTTCAACAACTTGTTTACAGTACTTTGGCAGACTTTACACTCAATAGCCCATGTAATCAAATCCTCTTTAAAAGTACTAATTGTATCATTTTCTATCACATTATCATTTCCGTAGATTTCAACTTCTACATTTATAAGACATGCAATGGGTGTGGTTTTAGTTGTATTTGGTTCCAATTGTAACACATTATGGTCCTGGCAAGAAGTATTAGAAATGTATGGGAGTGGTAAAACATTTGTAATGACTTCATTTTCAAGATGTGTTGTGTAACTTTCAATATTTAGTCGAGTAAATAGTTTGAATATTGTGTAGTTCTTGATTCATTTTTTTTTTTAGTTTTATTATTCCTAATCATTGTTAATCAATTAAATTTGTACCTATATACTATATAGCTATACATAAATTCCTATTAAAAAAAAAAAAAAAAAACAATAATACAAATACATATATACAACATATAGGTATATGGTACTCATATAAGACTATTGTTAAATTAATAATTGAAATTATACTATTGTTGATACTTGCTAGATCTATATCCAATTATGTAAATTTGTTTTTTTTTTATGTATATGTATAGGTACTTACTACCTACCTATATTGTTATTGAAATTTTAATGAAAAATACTTAATATTATAATATTACTTACTTTGTTAAATAATTCATTTTGAATAGGTCCTTAAGTAGAAATGTATTTAAAAAATATTAAATGTACTTATTTAGGTACTTTTAATAATTATAAATTAATAATAGTTGGCAGTTTGTATATATATATTTATATTTCCACTAAGACAAAAAAACATATTATACCTAATATACCTATGACAATAATCAGTATATTTCAATGCCCATACACTAAATACTCATAATAATAGACATAAAAAAAAGAAATATCAAAATATGGTTGTAATATTATGTATCATTTAGTACCTATATAGAAACAATATACTTTTATTTATAAATTCTAACATATTATTATATAACTGGAAATTAATTACACAAAATTATAATATAAAACAATATTATAATATATAATATTCGTTTAATGGGTATAAAATGTAATATGGATATTGTTCATAAACATGTTGAATATGTTATATGTGAATATGTTCATAAACATTGTTAATTTGTGTTCTATGAATGAATTATATATTTTAAATACCAACCCATCACCTTATAATTATATTATTTATTGTAACAAATTTAATATTATTTAAGATTTATAACTTTGCTATAAGTTACATGTTATTACAAAGAATTCTAACTTTAGCCTTATAATAATTAGGTCATAAAACAATCAACAAAAAAAAATGATAAAATATATTTTTTTGGCTACAATACGATTGCGCGTAGTCCTTATCAACGGTATCTTTTTAAGTGTACGATTGCGCTTGCTAAATTAATTTTGCTTCTAAGCAGCTCCAAATTAGTCCACTGAAATTAGTTGAAAAATAGGCCAAACTGGGGAATAATTCATACAAAAGGTTTTAGTGTGTTTTTAGGTTTATTTTAGTGTCCTGAATAACTCCTCAAAAGTCCCCTACAAAAAAGTGTACGCATAACAGTTGGCAACACTGCAAAGATGCTCAAAACCAGTTTTTCGAGATTTTCTCAGTAAATATTGATTTTACAACAAAAATATGTCTATACAATGTGAAAAAACAAACAATTTTACATAAAAAAGATTCTATAACTTTTCTTTGTCATAGCAGTATTTATCATGATAAATGCTAATCAAATTACAGTTGGCACCAATGCAAAGACGCTCAAAAACGGTTTTTTGAGATTTTCTCTGTAACTGTTGACTTTACGACAAAAATGGTAATGACCAAAGTTAAAGAAAAAATAATTTTACATAAAAATGGTCTCATAACATTTTTTCATCAGAGCAATATTTATCATGATAAACGCCAATAAAATTATGTAATTAATAAACAAATATGTATATTGTAGGTACCTATCTGGTAAACATATGAATATTCAGATATATTTATAGATTCAATACGGTGTACGACCGTACAAGACCGTCGACGGTCGACGTCTTATCGGTAATTGTTGTCGGTCAGTATCGATAAGATAATATCTTTCTAGAACTCATTATATTCGATACCCCCCGGCCCAGCCCACAGTCTACCATACTTCTCTATCTCTAAGCCTACAGTCTACAAAGTCTAATAGTAGTTGTTTGTTTTTGTGACGCCTCCGACTTGGCGAGTGTTACACGGCGTCATATTATTTTCATATACGCCGCGTGTGTGCGTCCTTTTCTGGAAAGTGCGTCAGTCGTGTATTAGCGGGATACTGTGGTCTCAAAAGTAACCTAATTAAGTAAGTATAATAAAATATTATCTAAATGACATATTTATTTTATTAACTACCTATATTACCCATTTGTTAATTGATTTGATACAACAAAAGCCATAAATATTATTTAACTATTAAAATGTATGTAATTTGAACCATATTTTCTATCACCATGAGCGTTTATTTATTTAACTTTAAGCTTTGATTATAAGCACATTTCAGTTTTTAAAATTATTTTTTTTTGAATTTCCTCATACATTGAAACCTCATCTGAATCTGATATTGATATTTTTAATTGGAATAATATAAATGTTATGATATTAGTCATTCAAGTTCAATATTTCTTATTGATACTTTATTATTAAACATAATACTATTTTATATAACTATATTAAAATCGTATCCTAAAGATTAAATGTAGAATGAAGAGACAAGATAACTTATTAAAATAAATAATATTAAGATTTAATAAATTAGGTATTTAATATTGTCAGTCTTGTAAAGTATTTGAGTAAAAGTATTCAAATACTTTTTAAGTACTCAAATAGGTACGTATTCTAAATACATTTTAAAAAAGTACTTCGGCACAGTATTTGAATACTTTTTTGAAAGTATCTGTATTTAAAATCAAATACTATTTTAAATACTTTTTTCGTCTTACTTCATTCACAGGGACGTTATATTTAAATAAAATAATACAAATTTTAAATTGTACAATATTTTTATTTATAGATCGTTCATCGTTGTGTTTCGGTATATTATAATATTTTTAGTGGCCTATACTAGATATCCATTTAATTGAATGTATGTAGTCCGTCGATTTCCTAATAAAATTTGAAATACCTTTACTCGAATTAAATACTTTTTTTTCAAGTATTCAGATACGTATTTTAAATACTTTTGAAAATAAGTATCTGTATCTGTACTTGAATACTTTTCAAAAGTATCTTTTACAAGACTGAATATTGTATTAAATACCTACCTCTTACGTATATATAAATGTAAGTCTTATAGTACACCAGAATTTATATACGTGTATCTCATGTTAATATGCAAGGGTAAAAATATATGGTAATTTTTTATGAATAAAAACTAAAATTTAATTTAATGTAAAGTACATTTACTTTACAGACCACTGTGGGCCATCAGTTGCAACTCTACAAGACTGGTGACTATTATCCATATTGTTATTTTGTCAATTGTACATTATCATATATTATTGCTATTATTATTGTTAGTTTTGGATGTATATCAGTGATTAGTGGGTGCCCCTCCTTTTTATTATTTTGTTAATAATTATTCAATTGCCTCTAAATCTACTATAGAAGACTCGTGTTACAATGAGTGTAAGTGACGCTCAATGTTTTATTTGTGATCAATCGCTTGGTGATGGTTCTACTGTCGAGGTTGAACGTGGATTAGATAAGTTAATCAATGCTAGTGTTGAAAGAGGTGATGGGAAACATGAACAATTGCAAAAATTAACTTCAACAAAAGTTCATGCTCAATGCCGTAAAGAGTATACGCGTCCATCGAGTATCAACGCATATAAAAAAAAAAGGGAGAACGAGGAGGAAGTTGCAGCTGCAACGAATCCTTTGAAAAAGAAAATGAGGTCAAGTCAATTTGTTTTTGATTTTAAAAACTGTTGTTTTATTTGTGGAAAAGATGCTGACGAGAAAAAGGAAAATAAGAAACGAAAGGAACTTCGTTTAAAAATTTCTCATGTCTGTACTCTTGGTTTTGAAAAAAATATCATTGATGTAGCTAATGCAAGAGGAGATGAGTGGGCAAAAGCTGTTCAAAAACGTGTAATTTTGAATACAGACTTAGTTGCAGCTGAAGCAAAATATCACCAAAACTGTTTGAATAAGTTTAATCTACCAGTATCTCGGGAAAAAAATCGGGTCGTCCTGCAAATGAAAATGTTGCAGCAGCAATGGAGAAAATTTTTTCTTTTATTGAAAACAACGAAGACTCACAGTTTACATTGAATGAGTTAAAAGAAGTTGTGTCTGACTATTTACCTGATAACAAAACTATTAAAAAAAAACTTGAAGAGAAGTATGGAGACAGGATTATTATAACGACTAAAAAAACAGGTTTTACAATTATTTCTTTTCGAGAAACTCATATAAATATTCTGAATCAAGCATGGTACGAAAAAAAAAAATTCATCCCAATGATGAACGCCGCAGGCTTCTTAATACATCTGCAGATATTTTACGTCAAGATATACATACTAAAATCTATGAAACAGATTTTTATCCACCCAGCACAAGCTTGTTTAATGATCTAGATGAAAATATTCCCGAAACGTTGATATTTTTTGTTGAAAAACTTCTTTTAAAAAATAACAAAGGAAATCTAGAGTCAAAGAAAAGGGTGTGTAAAACGATTTGTCACATGATTTTGTCTGCACTCCGTCCTCGGTCATTTCGATCTCCTTTGCAGCTCGGGCTGGCCGTTTATTGTCACAGACAATATGCATCACAACGTTTGGTTGATATTTTATCAAGCCTAGGCGTATGTGTATCATACAAAGAAGCATTATTGTACGAAGCTTCAAGTTTATTTCATCCCCAGCCTCTTGTTTCTCCACCACAAGATGGGTGTTTTGTGCAGTATGTTTGTGACAATGCAGACCACAATATTGGTTCTCTTGACGGTTTGAATACATTCCATTCTATGGGCATGATAAAAATAATAACTCCTTACGACAAGATTAATGATAGTCAACAAATGGTAAGATTATCGAAAATTCCCACTAAAAGTGAAATGGCTAATGTTTCTCATATCCCTCTTAAATTGTATGACAATCATGGTGTACAAGGACTTAAAACTATAACCATTAAAAAGCTAAATTTTGATCAAATAAAAGTTACGTCAATGCTCCGGAATTCAGATGTATTGTGGTTGTACGCAAAGTGGCATGCTGCCGATGTGCTTGGCTGGAGTGGATTCATGGAGATTTTAACAAGGGAAATGACACACACCAAATCAAGGATTCTTTTTCTACCGTTTATAAATCATTCAGCGAGTAATTACAATACTATTTTTACAACTTTACAATATATTACAAATGATGGGAACAAAGATGGCCATATAAAACATGTGTCGTTACGCTGGACCGGACCAACCACTTTATTTGAAAACACGAGAAATCATTGCAAAGTGGACTGGAGAATCTAAGTTTTCTAATGTGTTTGTCAGACTTGGTGGTTTTCATTTACTCATGTCATATCTGATCAATAGGTTATATCATGGCTGGTAGTGGCCTGAAGGAAATAATGAGTGTTATTTTTGCTCCTAATTCCGTGGACAAAATATTGTTAGGTCATGCTTACTCAAGAGCTGTGAGAGCTCACACTTTAATCCAAATTACTCTTTCTCAAATTATTTTCAAGGAAATGTCATTCACCGATGAACAAAAAGAGCAATATAAAGTCCATCTCGATAATTTTAACGAAGAATTATTTGAAAATATTGAATCTTCAAAGGTCATTGAAGAATTGAAATTGTTGTTTGAGGAAAAAAATTGTTGAATTAAAGAACAGAGGGCCTACTGCTAAACTGTGGCTACAATACTTTGACATGACAGCGCTTGCAAAAGAATTCATACGATCAGAAAGAATGGGGATGGGAAGATGAAGATGCATTTAGTTTGTATTAAAAGAATGCTTCATATTTTCATGCAGCTGGCCATATTAACTATGCAAAATCGGCACATTTGTATGTACAAGATATGGAGAATTTAGAAAATACAATGGATAATGCAGCTTTTCAAAAGTTTACTAACAACTTTTTCTCAATAAAACGTTCTAATAAATTTTTCTGTGGAACTTGGAGCGACATGATAATAGAGCAATCTCTCATGAAATCGTCAAAATCAAAAGGCGGCTTTACACGTGGTCGAAGTACAAATGAAAGTGTCTTAAATAAATGGGTTAATGGATTATTGACTGCAAGCAACATTAGCGAAGGCCTTGAACATTTTTGTGGACTTTATTTTCACTCTGGGGAGCAGCATGTTGATGCAAGTGATGCTCGCATTAAAAGAGATGTTGAAGATGTTAAAAAATTATTAGATTGGTTTAATTCGCATGATCCTTTTCCTTATACAGAGACCATCATGTCAATTGCAACAGGAGTTACTGGTGATGATGAAAAAATAAATTGTCATGTTGCTTGGAGTGTTGGAATGGCTGGGATAGATAAAAAATTGGCTGTACTTTCGGCGATGTTAAATTCCAGCGTGCGGATAGAGTACTTTCATTATTAACCGTCAATAGTACGGTAAAAATTCACGATAACGAAACAGATATTGATCCATTATTATTGTTCCAAAGAATTATTGTCATAAAAAGAACTAACGAAGAACTTCGAAATTATTTAGAGTATGAGCTGGCTCCATATCCTTTATCACTTTTTGATGAAGCTGGTATGCGTAAAACTACTAAGTCACTTTTTTATGACAATTTTGAAAAAGTTAAATCTCCACCCGATTTGCAAAATGCCATTTATGTCATCGATGGAGGATTTCTCCTGCGTAAAGTTGTGTGGGATATGAATCAAACATATGATGACATTTGTGGGAAATATGTTGATTACGTGCAAAATCACTTTGGCTCAAAGTCAATTGTTGTCTTTGATGGCTATGAAAATATCAGCAACAGCGTAAAAGCTATAGAACAACTTCGTCGATCCTCAAAAGCTTCATCTGTTGATATTGTTTTGATAGGAAAATGATCGTTACAGTTAGCCAAGAAAAGCTTCTTTCCAACCGAAAAAATAAAACTAGATTAATTCAATGCTGACAGAAAAGTTTGAAGCAAATAATTTTTCTATTAAACATGCTCAAGATGATGCTGATATATTAATAATTGAAACAGCAATAGAGCAATCTGAGAATGATAAACAGTTGTTGTTGGAGAAGATATAGATCTCCTTGTTATTCTAACTGCTCGCACGCCTATTGACAAAGAAGTTTTTCTTCTCAAACCAGGCAAGGGAATCATTGAACAAAAAATTTATTCGTCACGAAGCTTTAATCACCAAGAAAATATAAAAAATAATGTGTTATTTTTGCACGCATTCTCTGGGTGTGATACAACATCGGCTCTTTTTCATAAAGGTAAAACAAACAGCAGCATTGAAACTCATGAAAAAACGCAACGACTTACGAATTGCAGCTGACTGTTTTAATAATCAGAAACTTCCCATGAAACTATTTCCTTAAATGGAATTAAGTTCTTCCTCGCAGTTTATGGTGCTTCAGTTAAGGAAACGTCCATAAATAACCATCGTTACTCATGTTTCACTAAGTCTGTGGGAAAAGGCAAACCAGTGAAATTGAATTTATTGCCACCCACTTTTGAAGCAGCACAACAACATCTCTTTCGTGTGTATTACCAAATACAAAAATGGTTGGGAAATGAATTAAATCCTCTGGACTGGGGATGGGTAATGAGAGACAACCTGTTGTGGCCAAAAACTACAACTCAACCTCCCGCACCTGATTGTCTTTTACATATGATTTTTTGTAATTGCACAAAAGGTTGTGGGCCATTGTGCGGTTGTCGGAGATTAGGCCTGTATTGTTCGGCAGTTTGTGGAAATTGCGAATTCCCTCACATGTACGAATATACCTAAACTATGACCTCGCATGTATGTCTATACGTATTTACTGAAATGTCAGTTGCGTTAGTGTTCGTGTTCGTGTTTTAGCTATCAACGTATATTTTTTACATTGTTAACATTTTATAATTAATTTTTTAAAATGGAAAATGAAATTTTCATAAAAAGTTCAGAAAGGGGAGTGATTTGTAAGTGGTGAAGAAACACAAATTTCGACACATCAGACAGCGGGCAGATGGAAATAACAGATGGAGGTGCTGTAAAAAACAGTGTACTTGTATAGTCTTAATGACAAATGACAATACAATAATGATAGAAACTGCTGGTCACCTTGTAGATTCTACTCAAAAAATCGAAAGGCAAGTTCTAAGGGAAAACTGTAAACGTAAAGCTACAAGTTCCATAGGTACCCGGCCAATAAAAATAATTAGAAGTCAACTTATGAATAGTATAAGTACCAAGTTAGAATATAATGATATACAATCAGTTAGAAAGGCTATGTATATTCAACGAAGAAAAAACTTTCCTCCTTGCCCTTCATCTTTAGAAGATGCCATTACGCAATTGAACAAATTACAAAATTAAGATTTTTTAATGTTTAGAGGGAAAAAATGTATACATTTACCCGATGATTGTACTTTTATTTGCTTAACAACTGAAGAGAATCTTCAATGTTTGACAAGTTGCACAGATATATTTACGGACGGAACATTCGACTATGCTCCAAATTTTGTTTTGCAATTATACACCTATCATGGCTATAAAAACGGTGTTTACGTACCTTTGGTATACTTTTTTTAAAGGATAAATTTAAAAACACTTACATAAATGTATGGAAATATTTAATTAATATATGTGCTATCACTACTTTTTAAAATTGAAATATTACACATTGATTTCGAAATTGGTGCTATTCAAGCAACAAAAGAAGTTTTTCCGGATGTCAAAATTAAAACATGCCATTTTCACATAGGACAAGCTTGGTAGTACAAAGTAAGTTGAATCAATATGAATATTCTTAGAAATAATTAATCAAAGTCAAATTTCAGATTAATGGCAATACAAAGCTAAGAATGGCATACTACGATCAAAAATACTAGTGATGGTCAAAACAAGACCAAGATCAAGACTTTCAAAATCTTGGTCTTGGTCTTGGGTAACCACCTTAATCTTGGTCTTGGTATTGATATTGCAAACTCAGTCTTGGTCTTGGTCTAGGTCTTGTGCAAGACTCTTGCAAGACTCTTGCTATTTTCACAAATTATAAAAAAAAAACTAAATATCTACCTGTTATAGCTGTTTAGGTTTTTTATTTAAGTAGTTAAGTCCAATATATTATATAGTTTATTGATAATATAAAACAATCAAACAATTTAATTTTTGTTATAGGTACTAGTTTAAAACTTTGCATTTTAAAATATTATGTTTATACTATTTTATTTGTATTTGTATTTGATGAATCAATTTACCATCATAATTAACTTTATAAGTTCCTGTTACATTTAAAATAAATATCAATAGATAATTACTAATTACTTATGTTTATAAAAAATTAAATTGTTGTTTTTTAAGTTCACTTTAACAAATAATAATAATAATAATAATCACTGTATGGTTTGTTCCAATTATTAAATTGCTTAACAATTATATTCATTTTAATGATAATAATATGTATTATTTATAAATAAACTTATTATTATTATTATTATTTTATTAACCTGTGTCCAGTACACTAGTACTAAATGTTTAAGTTTCTTTTAATATAATATATTGGTAATAAATAATTTCTGTAAGTCTCATTGGGTACCTACATTTTATTTTTACAAAAAGTTTTTAATTATCTTAATGTAACTAAGTTAGGGAGAAATATTGTATTTTAGATAAAGTGCATAGGTACCTACATTATTAAATAACAATACTATGCAAAACCTACAATAATTTTAAAATTGTGACATGCAACCTTTTAATTCTCAGCATTCAATATTTTTGGTAGACAACATCTTTTAAATATAAGTTTTATATTATTATTTAGTTTTAAAATCTTATTATAGGTATTTAATGAAAAAACAACTATGAATTATTTATGGTTAATAAATAAGTAATATAAAAAGTAGTGCATTTAATAATTTATTGTAAATTTAATAATAGTAAATATATTAAAGTTTTTTTGACCAAGAGTTGATGCAAAGAAGCCATTTGGTGGATTCATTGTTTAGCCGGTTTCGGTGTTTGCGAATAACAAAAGACGCTATAGGAAAGTCTCTCTGCTGAAACAGAGGAAACTGAAATTGACAAAAAATCTTTTGCCATCTTAGCTAACACAGGAAAGTGAACTTGGTTTAGCTTTCACCACTGTAGTACATCTTCACTGCTCGCACTCCTCGGTTGACTTAGATATGTTTCTAGTTCTTGCACACAATTTTGGGAATTTGTGTAACTAACTGAGGATGAATATGGTGTATTAAAATCTATGATATCTTTATCACTATCAATGATGGCATGGCTTTCATATTCTGGTAACTCTAACACTGGCTCTTGGTCATAGTATGTTTTGTAGATCACTTCAAATTTCTGCAGGCTCATATTTTTAATCTCTACTCCCCATGGCGTTAAATCAAAAGTTTCTGCTTTATGTCTTGGACCCAGAATCAATGATATGCAGTAAATCCAGTTCGTTTTCTTGTAGTGTTTTAAAATTTTATCACGTGCAGCTTGAAAACCCAAAATTAGTTGCTCATCTACTACAGTCCGTTGGATTTTCTCATCAAACTGTCTTATAGTACTTTCTACCTTATCAAATAACAAGTTAAATGAAACAATAACTTGGGGAAGAGTAACATATTTGTTGCCACCAAGTCTTGTAATAACGCAAAATTAAAGAAAACAAAAAAAGAAAAAGAAATAAAATTAAAAATATAAATAATAATATTAATATATTATTTAATATTTTGAATTATAAAAGTAATGTATTAAAGGACCATGAAAGGAAAAAAAATCATTTATTTTATTTTAATGAAATCAAATAGTGCAAGAAAAATAAAAATGTTTAGTGGTCTCAAAGTTTTAATCTGACCATAGCTTCCGTGTAAATTCATCAGTTTTGTTTTACGCGTGACGTCACTGGTGCGCCGCCGTCGCGTCGTGCATCGTTGCCGTCGCCGATTATCACAGTCCACACACCACGCCACGCTGCGACGCAAATACGAGTAGGTATTCTAATAATATTATTTTTACTATTAGTGCATGGTAATTACTAACTTACATGGTACATACGCATATCAGTATTTGCATTGTATAATATTACACACGGACGATGAACTAGGTACTTCATACTGGTTTCATACTTAGCTATTAGCCACTAGGTAAGAATAAGTATTAACATATTAAAGTTTTTGATAATAGCAATACTTTACTAAAAATAATATTTTATAATTATTAATTGAGATTGTGATATTTTGTATTTTTTTATTTGTAGTTAAGTTTACATTATGTATTTATGTACTTATAATAATATAATATATTGTAGAGCAAATTAAAGGTATAATACTACTATTTATATTTTATATAATGTTACTCTGGGAATTTGTTGTTTTCTTTGAAACCAACGTAATTTCCATTATTTTCTGGATATTTTTTTCGTATCGCTTTTACTACACATGCTGGAATACATATACGATTACCTGTAGAAATGATTACAATTTACTGGTCCGAAAATAATTTAATAAAAAAACGTATAGAATGAAAACAAAATATTTTTAAATATTATTATTTACCTTTGCCTATAGCAGACCATGAGTTTATCCAGTGAATAAATTGTTTATAGCATATAAATCTCCAAGTTTTATTCTGGGGACATGGACTTGATAGCATTTTTTTCTTGTTACTGTTACGAGCTTTAATAACCATTTGATGCCTGGTGATGTTGAGAATTTCCTCGTCATAATAACTTTTTGAAAAGATGGAATGTTAGTTATACAATTTTTTTTGAGATGCAATTTAGTCAAGTTCTCAAATTCGAAACAACAAACACATTCTTTATCAGATTTCATAGTAGTACATTTCTTGCATAAACACCAATCTTTGGTTTCCTTTTTCGTTATTTCGTCGCAACTAATCGCCACTAACGAATTAACCGAAATTGTTTCTAACGTTGGTTCATCAATATCTTCTAGAGTAGGTTCAAAACAATAAGGCTGTAAACTCATTTTTCCTGTTCACTTTTAAATAATATACAAATGATTACAATAGCAATATACGAATACGATGGTCAATAATATTCACTGAAGCGAGTGTTATTGAGGACGCGCCGACGACTGACAACAACGCTTATTGACTGTGGGATATCTAATATTATAATATTATTATTTGTGTTTATTTTCGTAACGCCAGTTTTATAAAATATATTTTTAAATCGCTATTTACTTTTATAGATAAAATTATTCATTGTTAATTTCAATTTATTTGATCATAATTCATAATATATTACACTATTATAATGATATTATGTATATCAGTAATTGTTATGTATATTTATTTTGGTAAAAATAATCTTGAAGTAATTTTTATCATAATTAAGGTTTAAAATTGCCAATCTGTTCGGCTTATGGATGCTCTGAAATTGATGAAAGTTCGAAACGTTTACATTTCTACAGATTTCCAAATCGTGAAAAATCACCAAGCAGACACAAAAAATGGGTAGATTTTTGTAAACGAAAAAACTTTAAGCCATCCAAAAATTCTAGGTTGTGTTCCAAACATTTTAAACATGAAGACTTTAATCAATCTGATGTTCTTAGAGAAAAATTGATGCCCGATACTAAAGTCAGAATAAATTTAAAGTCTGGAGTAATACCCACTTTACGATCCGAAACAATTGACTTATTACCTAGTATACCTGATTTAAGGGTGAAACGAAGGTATTACACAGAGACTACAAGTTCGATTCCATCAAGTACACCAGAAAAATCGAAGCTAGTAGAAAACTACGATGGTATTAATTTCAGTGACACTAGTTTAGATACAGATATTTTAGAGGAACAAACTAATCCAAACGATAAGAGTGTACAGTGTGAAATTGGGAAAGACATTTATACAAATTTAGAAGTAAATAACGATTTATCATTCTATTTTTCATCAGAATCCACCGATGAATCTTGTTCTTCAGATAGTGAAGCTTATATTAATTATAGTTCAAGTAGTAAAAATAATAGATTTTCATTAACTGCAAAAAATAATTTTGAAAATTATTCTTGTTTTATTGTATTTTGGAACTGTCTATTAGAACTTTTTACACACTGTCGCCAATGTAGTGGCAAAGTTACATCAAAACAACATTTTATTCAAGGTGCGCTACTTTCAGTGTCTACACTGTATGAAAACGGCCATAGATTACAATGGTATTCTCAGCCGAAAGTTAACAAAAGACCGGAAGGCAATATTTTGATAGGTGGTGCTCTTACATTATTTGGTATTTTATTTAATCAGTTCAAAGCATTTTGTACAGCTTATTTTCAATATTTACCCGTCCGGTGTTTGATAAAATTATCAATAAATACGTGTACCCTGTTATATGTCATCAATGGTAAGAACACAAAAATGCAAATATTAATAGTATTATGTCTTCTCAGATACCTATTTGGCTGGCAGGAGATGATCAATTCGACTGGCCTGGATTTTGTTAAAAAATGTATATAATTGTGAAATTGAGTTGTTACTTACTGATAGACACAAAGGAATTCGTAAATATATCCGTACACAACATCCAAATATTACGCATGAATTTGATATATGGCATTTGAGCAAAAGCTTGATGAAGAAATTTAAACCATTGGAAAAAAATATCCTGATGCATTTTTATGGAAGTCTTCAATAAACAACCATCTTTGGTGGTCTTCCCAAACATGTGAAGGAAATGAAAAAATACTAGTTAATACATATATTTCTATATTATATCACATTTCTAATAAGCACGAATGGGTTGTTGTGTGCCAGTCAGTGGCGGATTACACATTTTTTCGCCACGGGGCAGTTTTTTTTTGACGCCCCCCCCCCCATTACTCAACTAGTATATATACAAAAAAAAAAAAAATGTCAACTTTAACTGGACAAATCGTCTAACATTTGACTGCAATTGTGACCTATTCTTAAAAAGGTTTTCAAAATACGACTGTCAGTAACTTATAATAAACAATACAAACATTATACATTTATAAATTTATATATACACAAATATTTTATTAAAACCTTATACTAGATTAATTTTTTTCTGGCTTTTGTTGAAGCAAACTTGTCAATTACTTCATCAAATTCGATGTTTTTTACGAGCTCTGCTTCAATATGTAATATGGCGTAATCATTTAGCAACTCTTCATTTAATTTGGATCTCAAATAGTTTTTAATGCGTTTTAATGCAGAAAATGACCTTTCTGCAGAACAGTTACTTGCTGGAATACTCAAGAACATTCTGGTTGCAATTTCTATGTATGGAAAAACCTCTTGAACTTTATTTTCAATAATAAATTGTTGCATTTCAAGTATAGTCATGGGTTCAGTTTTTGATTTAGATATTAAATAGCCTTTAAAATGGAGACATTCATTTGCAAAAGAACTAGGTAGGTCATTTGTATACTTTTTATGTAGATAATTAGCACAATTTATCAGTTCAACAGAACTTGATTTAGTTAAGTTAAATAAAAACCCAAAATTATTATTTATTTCATCGTATGCAATTTTTCTTCTTTCTAATACAGATGTTAAGCGATCAACAATTTCAATATAAGTATTTACTCGAAATTTAGTTCTGGAATCTTGAAATATTTTATTTTTGCTTGTTTCATCATGAGCAAGTTTTCTTTTCTTTTTTCTACTTTCATCATACTCTTTAACATTTGATAATAATAAAGCTTTTTTTTCATATTGTTCAAACATATTTGTACTTCTCAATTGTTTAACATAATTAATCAAAGAACTATATAAATTTGACACAGTTATTAAATCTATTGAAATGGATTGAAGTTTCTTGTTTATAAGGTTAAATCGTTCAAGTACATCACTCCAGAATAAAACTAAAATTGCAGTTTCCAATTTAATTAAATGCAGATAAAGTCCTTTTGCTTCATTTTTGGTTATAGCTTTTTCAGATGCAGAATCTCTAATGTTGATAAGAGATGTTATTATAGAATCCCAATTTTTTAAAAGGCTGAAACACATATCATATCTAGCAGACCAACGAGTATCCGATTTTCTTTTAAGTGTGACATTTGTTGATGTGTGAGATATAAAAGTTGCCCAACGACTAGTAGAAGAAGAGAAAAATACATAGATATTTTGCATAAGACAAAAAAATGCTGTGGATTCTTGAGAACTATCAGCAGCACACTCACCAACCAGGTTTAAGGAGTGAGCAGAGCAAGGTGCGTATTCTGCCAAAGGAGAAACTTCTTTAATTCTTGCTTGCAAACCACTGTATTTGCCTGACATGTTAGAGGCATTGTCGTATGATTGTCCTCTACAGTTTTTAATATCTAACCCATGTTCATGTACTGCATTAAGTACCGTATCAGCAATTTCTTTGCTTTTATGTCCAGTGTTAGGAATAAATTGTATGAATCTTTCCACAGGAGTTCCATTTAAAACATATCTATATATCAAAGATAATTGGTCGGTATGACTTATGTCAGGTGTAGAATCTACAACAATTGAAAAATACTTAGCATCTATAACTTCATTAATTATTGTTTTCATTATTTTGTTCTTCATGATATGTATAACTTCATAATAAGTAGTAGATGAAAGATAAGAAACTTTACCTCTTCCGGAATTTCCATACTGTGCTATATGTTTTGATAAAAAAGGATCAAACTGAGCAATAAGCTCTAATTCTCTCATGAAATTTCCGTTATGTAGTGATCCAAAGCATTCATTATGTCCTCTCATTGGCAATCCTCTAGATGTCAATGATACTATAATTGCAACAACTCTAGTTAACACATTTCGCCAATATTTTTTTTCAAACTCTAAACTAGCAATAAGTTCATCGTCAATTTTTCCTTGTTTACGATTCCTCTCAATCATAGTCAATACACAATTTTTATGATCATTAGTATTTTCATGATCAGTAACTCTTTCAGGATGTTTCCAATCTGACCATCCTTCTTGGGCAATTGGCACTTGATTACCAAACAAACGACAAGGTACACAATATACTGATCCTGTAGTTACTGAGTAACTCAAGTACTCACGATTGCCTAATTCTCCATTCAATAAAGTTCTTTGAAACAGACTTATTGACAAATACCTATATCGTGAACTTGTTCCAGGAATTATTCTTTTTGATTCAGGAAATTGTGAATTCTCAAGATTTTGTTTAAATCCGTGTTCAATAATCAGGGTTGCCACTCATTCTGGAAACCTGAAAAACCTGGAATAGTCAGGGAATTTAAATTGAATCAGGGAAATCAGGGAAAAGTCAGGGAATTGAGAATATTCTATAATAAACCTGGAAATTTCAAATGTTATAGCAAGTTGTGGTTTTTTCCTGGGAAATTAAAATAATATTCATATAATATTGTTTTTAACAAATTCAGTAATTATTCTCATCTGATATAATATTTTGTTTAAAAGAAATTAATTATTTTACTAGTGGTCACACTGCACTATCATTCGTTTATCACATTATATTATACATTTTACCACGGTTTAAGATATACGGTATATCTTAAACCGTGCATTTTACCCATGGTAACCATGGTGACGGTACCAGCAGCGCTAGTCATGATGTATGATATCACGTATTCGGGTATTCTGTTATTCACATTTAAATTTTCTTAATTTTGTTTTGTTAAGTTTTATAATATTAATATTATATTATTTAAGTTCTTCCGATCGTTATTCGTTACTTAAGTTTAAACTAATTTATATAAATTGTTATCTGTTTTACTAAATATTATTTTAGTATTATATGTTATTTAGTTTACGTACATAACTTTTTTAATATGTCAAACAAAAAAACAACTTTCAATGAAAATTGGATATCAAATCCAAAATTCAAATCATGGGTCAAGGCAGATGACAACAACACAAATGCATTTGTTTGTGTTATTTGTCATAAAAGTGTGTCTTTAAGTAATATGGGTGTTCAAGCTCTGACCAGTCATATGAACTCTAAAAAGCACCAAACCATTATTAAACATTGTACCACTAGTCAGAATTTAGCATCACATTTCCAAACGCCTTCTCAAACACCGGTCGTGAAACTTAATAAAGTTCCGGACGTTCAAAATAAAAACCTTGTAGAAATACAATCGTCGTCAAATGCATCATCTAATAAGCAAATATATCTGACGTCAATGGTTGAACGGGACAGTAAAACCAAATCAGAAATATTATGGGCATTACATTTAATATCCTCACATATATCAATGTCAGCTGGTGCAAAAAGTATTGATGTAATGAAACTAATGTTTCCAGATAGTGAAATAGTAAAAAATGTGCAATTACAACGTACAAAGTTATCATATTTAATTACCTATGGATTAGCCCGGCATTTTAAATTAGAGTTTGACGATGAACTTTCCAATTGTTCTTACTATACAGTAGAATTTGATGAATCGTTAAATAAAGTGAGTCAAAAAGAACAATTGGATGTACATATTCGGTACTGGAATGATATAAAGAAAGAAGTTTGTGTACGATATTTTACATCAGTGTTCCTTGGCCATACAAATGCTGTTGAGTTACTGAAGGCTTTAAAAGAAGCAATTAAGGTTTTGAATTTCAGAAATATTATTCAAATATCAATGGATGGACCCAATGTGAATATTAAAATGCTTCGTGATTTTAAAGAAGAGCTCCAGCAGAAAAACGAAAACAGTATTGATCACATAATTTTTGACATAGGAAGCTGCGGATTACATACTATGCATAATGCATTCAAAAATTCTATAAAATCTTCCAAATGGAATATTATAGAATTTTTTAGAGCTATTTATAATGTTTTCAAAGATGTTCCGGCTAGACGAGCTGATTTTATTAAATTTACTGATTCTACTACATTTCCTAAAAAGTTTTGTGCAGTTCGTTGGCTGCAGAATATTGAGACGTCAGAAAGAGCCATTAAAATTTTGCCAAACTTGAAAAAATATGTTGAATGTGTCCAGGGGACAAATCGAAAGCCGTCATCATACAGTTATAATATAATGGTCAATTGTCTGAAAGACAACTTTTTACATGCTAAGATTGCATTTTTCCAAACATTAGCTTCAGACATAGAACCTTTTTTAAAAATATACCAGACTGATAGCCCTTTAGTACCATTTTTATACACAGATTTATCTAATATTTTAAAATTGGTCATGGAAAGATTTGTTAAAGCAGAAGTTCTAGACAAATGTAATAATAATTTAACAAAAATTGATGTTTTAAATAAAGAAAATTTAATTGGACCCAAAAAGATTAATTTAGGATATTCTACTTGAGCTGCTATTCGTTTGACCAATGCTTCGGAAAAAGACATTTTACAGTTTCGAATTGAATGTCACAATGTTCTTCAAATTTTTTGCCAAAAATTATTAGACAAGTATGTATTTAATTAATTTTATGTTAAGAATATGTATTAAATTTTGTTTTAGGTCACCTATAAAGTATAACCTGGTAAAAGCGATAAGTTTTTGTGATCCAGCTGTTATTACAGATACTCGAGTTTCATTACTTAGATTAAAAAATACTTTAACGATTTTTAATGAACACAATTGGATAAGTGGATATACAGCTGATTGCATAGAAAGAAATTTTATAATGTTATTTAAAAACAATACATTTATGCAAAGAGCCAAACTTTATAACAGAAATAATACCCGACTAGACACATTTTGGATTGATATTTCCAGAGATTATGAACTTTCTGATGGACAATTGGATTTACTAAAAATGGTAAGTTTAATTTTAAATTAAGTTTAATTTTTTTTTAATTTGCAATACTGTATTTAATTTCCAATGTTTTACTGTAGATTTTTGTTTTATCTCACGGAAATGCATCTGTTGAACGAGGATTTAGTGTGAATAAAGAATGCCTGATAGATAATTTGGCTGATGAATCTTTAATTGCTCAAAGACAAGTTTGGGCTGGCATTCAAAGTTTTGGAGGTGTAAAAGATGTTGAAATTACAAAGAAAATGATATTAAATGTTAGATCAGCTAGATCATACTATGTAACAGCTCTAGATGAAAAGAAAAAGGAAGTACAGAAGCAAGAAAGTATTGATGAGGAAAAGAAACGAGCAAAACGCAAAATTGAAGAATTACAAAATAAAAAAATTAGAATAATGGAAGAAACAAGAAATATTATAGATACTTTGGATCAAGAAATACAGTCAGTCACTCAGTTAAAAAATGATTCTCTCATTTTTTTAGTCTAAAAATGTTTAAATTTGTTTTATATTGTTTACTAATGTTCTTTTTTATTATTACAAGAAGTTGATAAATAGGTATCATAATATATTATTAATATGTATTCAAGTTGTTAATAATAATTATATTACAATTTTTACCTTACATTATGTTTAAAAATAGTAATAGAAATGTTATTATTCTTTTTTTTTTTAATTATGGGAATGTGCTAATAAATAAGTTATGCTTTTTTTTTAAAAAATAACAATTAAGTGATTCAATGTGATTTCAATAGCATTAACTAAATTTAAATTCTACTAACTAGTCAAGGAAATAAGACTTATAATTATAAGATAATTAAAAAAGTATTTAAAAAAAAATTAATGTAATTGGTTTTTAATTGTTATTTTTTCAGTATTTATTAATTATTATTTATGTTATTACTCATATTATATTATAATATAATATATTTATAAATTTATTTAATTTTAAAAAGTTAATTGTACATAGTAGTTTACCAATCAAAAATTGTATTACAACTGAAATTTAAATATATATTCACCTATTTGCAAGTTGCAACCAGTCAAACTAATGTAATACAGTAGTTATTTATTTTGGCTAGTACACTTAAATATGGAGGGAAGAAGTTGTAAGATTAAGAACTGAGGATTTAATACTATATAATGTTTATTCGTTCTTCAAAAATGGATAAATATTTATACTAAATTTTGACTATGGAAAAAAATGATTTTCTTTCTGGAAAACCTGGAAAAGTCAGGGAATTTTTAAATACAAAAAGAGTGGCAACCCTGATAATATAGTTTATTGTGTCTTCATTAATAGTCCAAAGCGCTGGATCATCACTCACAAAACTAATCAATAAAGACACCATAAATTAGTTATTTTAAACTATTAAGTCTAAATATGAGTTATAATATAATTTAAACAGTTAATAAATTACCTTGGAATAATTGAAACATCCATGACAGGAGATTCACCTATAAAACAAAATAACTGTATTGTTATAATAATTTTGAATTTAATTTAGTTACATAATTGTAACTTGTATCTAGTTACACGACATAAAAATATCTATTAACTTGCAACTTACAACTAGTTAAAATAAATTGAGTAACTTGCCCAACCCTGCCTTCTAAATACTTTTTTTTTAAATCAAATAAAAGTCAAAATTTAGTATTTTACTTTATACTGATAAGTCTCCACATGCCTATTAGTTAATTATTATTATGAAAATTAAACAAAATATATTATAAGCATAAAAATAAAATACTTTTTAAATACTTAATAATAAAAATGTTATAGTTAATTTATAATTATTAAATAATTGTTCAAAAATCACTTGCCATCAAGACATTTTGATGAACTACCAACAGAACCAACATCAATACAATTATTTTTTGATATACTTTTTTGCTCATCACTATCTGGTGCAGATTTACCTAAAATATAAGCTGATTATAGTTTGAAACAAAAAATAATTTTTCCAGTCAATAAAACATTTTACACTTATTATTAGTTAGTAGGTATACTGTGTAATATCATTTAGATATTATTAAAATACAAATAATAATATCATAAATTAGGAATATTTTAGTATAAAATATATTAATTTTATGACATATTATACAAACATAGAACTGGCAGTGGATCATCAACATTGTTTTCTGTTTTTGAAAACTCAGATTCACCTATAAAAAAAAATTAAAATGCAAATAATATTAATAATCTCATAAAATAGAATTTATTTAGTTTAAAATGTATAAATTTTATGGCATTATATTCTATATGAGTTATAGCAAAAAGAAAAAAAGTTAACAGTAATTTATAAATAAGTATACTTGTCACTTTTGTTGCCTCTTGTTTGGTAAAATAGTTAAGCAATTTTGGTGTTTTGGCAATAACTGAAGCATTTTTCTGGGCACTTTCTTTAGCTTTCTTTCTATTGTCACAGCCACTAGGTTTTTTTTCCCACATGCATTTACACGATTCATAGTTGTAAGCTATTTGCACTTCAAAAAACTATTACCATTAACTAATTAAAGACATACAGATGTAAGCCAAATTGTTTTTAAACGTATTTAGTAGTTGTACCCCACCGTTGAAAAATTTATTTCTGCACTACTGCCAGGCATAAAGCAAAAGTATTAAAGTACGAAAAATTCATAGGAACTTACTGTGTGTTGTAGAACTGGATCATATACATTATACACCTTAATAATATACTTTATTAATTAATTGCTTTATATAAGTACAGCACAAAATTTGTAAATAATGAAAAAATTACACAAGTCACAAATGATAGAAACAATTAAAATTATATTCTTCTTCTAATAACATTAATACAAATGATAAAACAAAATTTTCCATTTTGTGTTTATTTTTAGCTATTATCATATATATATATATACAACAATTACTGTTGTTGTATAATCTATGGTCATTATAGATATCAACAATACCGTATTTTTCTTTTTGATAATCAATTGGTACAATGTGTAATTAAACGAGTTTGTTACTTAATAGTTGTAGTATTACGTTTTACTAATTCATACACACATAAGTATAATAAATAATAATATCTAATAATGTTTAGACCTAACTTACACAGTATGTACACATAGACATATTATATTATTTTGATTATTTTATCAATGATTTTGCTACCGCCTATCACAGCCAACGTTAAACATTTTTACATACTAGTCTACACTTAAATTTTGTTTGAAAAAAGAAATACAGTATACCCATTGATCCATTAGGTGCCCTTTTATACCTGGCGCCCTGGGGCAGCTGCCCCAGGTTGCCCCGTGTGTAGATCCGCCACTGGTGCCAGTATCAGATTTGAATCCAAATGGTTAATTTGAATGAAAGTTAAACTTAATAACGAAATATGTCTTTATTGCATATAAATAAAATACATGTAACAAACAAAATAAGTGGCTGAGTGACGTGAAAGTGCTCAGTTGTTGATAGCTTTGGTACATCTGCCGTTGCTGGTCTTTGGGCTCTCTTATATATTGTGGTGCGTCTCTTGTTTACGTCGTGTTGTCGCCTTCTGGGTGAAACCAGATGTCCTTGTAGTTGTTGTTGCAAATTCGGACACGAATTTGAGAATGTTCAATAACATCTCAAATGTATCATTAGTGCACTATAATTATTGGTGCGCTTACTATCCCGACACAATGCGGTCATAGTAGCATCCGCATTACCCTTGACACGAGGCATGGTCATACTAACTTAGCCTTGTAATCTCGTAGATATCTTATAGATATCTCATAGCCCATAACACCTCCCCACAAAAAAAAAAGGTTTATGTCTGCAAGACAGAAATCTTTACAATTTTTCTTAAATGCACTCAGTTACACTTACAATTTCAGTTTTACATTGGTAACTTAATAATAATATTAGTTATATCAAATTTTAAATCAATTAAGAATACAATATAAAGTATGTTAGTATAGTATATATTATTAATATATATATTTTTAATATTTAAATCTCCTCCACCTTGATTAATACAATTAAAATAATAAAATAAATTCGTGAATAATTAATTAATAATACACACGAATGTTACGTTCTACCCACATACCAAATTAAATAACTGAATCTACACATAGGATAAAAATTAATATTAATATTTTAAAATGCTTTATTAAGTTTTCATATCGTTGTTTTTTTTTTATGATAATATGATTAAATATATTATACTTGGTATATTATTCTACATCCATTCTTAGATCATGAAATTGTTTTAGTATAGTTACTTTCTCTTTTTCCGTATACTCTACGTTTTTGCAGTTTAAATTTGTGCAAACTATAATTTTGATTTTAGTCTTATGAAATATGTATCGTAACATTGACCTTATTTTTTTTTATATTCTAACTCGTCATTCATACCTAGTTTATTCATTGCTATTTATTTAACTTTAATTTTTTTTTTTAATAGACCTTTCTTAAATTTATTCATTAATACTATAATCTTATATTTAATTAATCATTTGCTTTATCATTATAATACTGTTTTACATTATTTTTATGTATGGTAATGCCTCGTCGGCCACGTTGTATAACTATATTTTCATCTCCTATTACTTCAATTACTTCATATGGTCCTAACCATAGTGAATTAAGTTTGTTTTTACGTGCGTTATCTTTTAAAAGTACTAAATCTTTCACGTGTATATTTACAGGATTCTCATTTTTGTCATATCGGTCCTTACTTTTTACTTTGTGTTCAATTAACTTCTCTCTTGCTAATTTATGCGACACTTGCATACTCTGTTTCAAATCATATAAATAATCATCATAATTATATTGCGGGCATCCGTAGCTGTCTGTGATTGCATTCGACGTAATAAGGAGAGAAATAATTATTTTAAACACTCAAAAAGAAATAACTGAACAGTGAACAAATTTCGTCTTAAAAAAAGGAAACGGCACAGTTGTTGCTCTCAAGATCTTTTTGAGTGGGTGTTGGGATGGTTGTAGGTGCTCCTGCATTGTTCTGGTCAAGTGGTGCTCGTGCACTCGTCTCTTTGGAAGGTGCTCATGCCCTTGTCAGTTGTCCCTATGAAAGGTGCTCATGCACTGATGAGAGGAGACGATGTAGGTCAGGCTCGCCAGAGTCATCGGCGGCCCGATCAAAGGTGTCGGTGTCTCCAAAGAAAGCTGTCTTTCTCCTTGGTGACAGAGACCCTGACCGGACCATCCCCTGCCTCCGGCGGCACATGAAAGAAATCGCATGTGTTGCGCCGTATCGTTATAATCCCGTACAGTGTCATGTACATGACTAGATAATAGGAATCGTTCCAATCATCAATGAGTTGATTTATTGGGGTTTTTTAGGGTATATTACATGCGTGCGACAACTTTACCGTTATTTATTTTATTGCAAGAAAATAACGAATTTACAATTATGATATGTGAAATCGAGCATATCATTACAGTCTTGTTGTAAAAATTTTAAAATTTATTAAAAATTTAAATACTTTTTCAAATATATACCATTCAGTTTCAGATATTTGTAAATCATTTAACTCTGGTAAAATACTACATAATGTATTAATTCCATTTTTCAATTTTAAAGCTACCCCAAGCATGTCATTAGTAGAGTTCCACCTTGTTGGGCAGTTCAGTATGGGATTTATAGTTGTTAGTACACCTATCACATATCACATACCGAACAAAACTTGTTTTTCAGCTTTTCAATTCTTCTTATTTTACTGAAAATAGAACGCAGTTTCATTATGGCACTACTTAAGTTATGTGTAAGGACATAGTCCTAATATAATATTATAATATTACTAATATAATATTCTGTTATTCGTATTTCTTTTTATATTATATTTATTTAATGTAAGTACATATTGTATACGTACGTTTGGTATATATAATATAGAATAATATGAAGTATAATATTGTTAATTTATGGATTAGTTGGACTAGGTACCGACTCGGCCAGTATAAACACAATATTTATTATTATATTATAATATAATATATAATATATAGTAACAGAGCCTGATTTACAAATTTTGGGGCCGGGGATTTAAATAAAAAGAGGCCTCATATAAATTGTATTAATATTATCTTATTCAGAAATATATAATTTATTTTATTTTATATAATTACATGTCACATTAGATTACATTGATTTTTTTTTAGGGTTCTTTGAAAACTCTTCAATGATGTCATCATATGATAGTTGTTTTGTTATTTCGTGTTCTACTGTTAACAGAGTCAGATTGTCAAGCCTATCTTGAGATAAACATGATCTCAATCGAGTTTTTACACGTTTTAACGCTGAGAATGATCGTTCGCTGCTACAATTTGTACAAGGAATCGTCAAATAGATTTGTAACACAGTTCCAATATTGGGAAACGTATGCTTTATGCAGTGCCGTAAAAATCATAGGTGTAGGCGGTGCAGAGCACTGGGGCCCACCGAGTCGAATGGCCCATAGTTGATAGCCGTCAAATTTTTTTTTTAATTTGATTCGACTTCATAATTTTATTATTATCTTGTATATTTTACAACAAATAAACAAAATGTAAAAACCAGGTCTGTTTTACTTGGAATTGTTTATCTAAATATTGGGAAAATTACTAAGCCTAGAGTGACATAAATAGATTTGTTGAATATTATATTATGCGATATCTCGATAACGATACGCACACACTTACAAAGTATTCGGGGAGTTGACCGTTATACCGTTGTGGCGTTGTATGTCTATACGCCCGTGTCGATGTAATACACTGATTTACAGACGAGACAGACGATATTAATTATATTTAGCTGTTACTTATTAGCTAATATTATGTTTTATGTAGGTAGGTTAACTGTTATTTCCTTTTTTAGTTTTTTACTTTAAAAAGTGTAAAATAAGTTATTGTGTACTGTTATGTGTAACATACTTTCATATAATTATAATCTACATAATTTAATGCTCATAGTTACCTAATTATTTCTATTATAAATATTTTATTATGAATAATCCAAAAGTTCCCAGTGGTGCGGCTAAGAGAAAAAAGAAACTTCAACAAACACAACATCTTTTGAAAACAAATGCAAAAATTAGGAATTATTTTGAATGCAATCAACATGTTAATGGTAAATTGTTTCCTCAAAAATATTTAGAAATACTTTAATTTTCATAGTAGACAATTGACAGTTTTAGTTATATTAGTAATAATTTATGTATTTAGTATAAGTATCTTATATGTATTGTTTTAATTAGTTTAATTGTATTACATTAAAATATGTTATACACATTATAAATGATATAACATATAATACATACATAAATATTTTCTAATATTTTACTCAGATGTTAACATTGAAGTTGAAGAAGACCAAGACAGAACTATTGCTGGTAAATCTACTGAATCATGTACGTTAGAAGTTCAATCAACTAGTACTCAGGGTTAGTTTTGTCAAACATTTTTATTTATTAAAATAAAATAGATACTTAACTTAAAAAACCTGATGTTTTTAAAAGTCAAGTACATTAAATAATTTATTATTTGCAAAATAAATATTTTATAATATTTTACTCAGATGTCTACAAAGAAGACAACCAAGACAAAATTATTGCTGGTAAATCTATTGAATTGTGTACATTAGAAGTGCAATCAACTAGTACTCAGGGTAAGTTTTGTCAATCATTTTTATTTATTAAAATAAAATAGATACTTAATTTAAAAAAACTGATGTTTTTAAAAGTCAAGTACATTAAATAATTTATTATTTACAAAATATAAAGTAGGTACCTAACTATTTTTATTTTATTTTTTTACATTTAGATTTAAATTTGAAGTTAGATTATCCAACTGATAGAGGACATTTTAAAGGACCTATAACAGACAGTAAACTTAAACGAATCATTTTGACTTATGGGCCTTGTAGACCGTTAATACAGTTTCCCTACAGAATTATACATGGCAACAATAGAAAATTTTCAGTCGACTATTACAATATGAAAACTAAAACTGGTGTTCTAATTCCCCGTCTTTGGCTCTGTTACTCTGTGAAATTAGATAAAGTATACTGTGAAACGTGCTGGCGTTTTGTAGATTACAATCATCGAAATTTTAAGTCAGAATGGGTTGAAGGCATTGATGATTGGCAGCATTTGTCCCAAAAAATAATTTCTCATGAAATATCAGGTCCTTATTTAGATGCAATGCTACTTAGACTTGTATGGACAAATAACTGTACTATTGATAAAGAGTTGGAAGTTCAAATTTCTAATGAAGCTAAATACTGGAGAGATGTTTTGGGAAGAATAATTAAAATAATTTTAAGTCTTACTGCTGGTAATTTGGCACTCCGTGGTAATGAAACCAAGCAATTTTGTGTGGGAAATTTTCTTAGAACAGTAAAACTATTTGCAGAATTTGATCCACTTTTAAGAACACTCCTTGATAAAAAAGATGGTCAAATGAAATATCTAAGTCCAGCTATTCAGAATGAGTTAATTGAAATTCTATTATGTAATTTAAGGAAAATCATTTGTGATGAAATAAAAATCTCTACTTTTTTTCTATAATTGTTGACTCAACTCAAGATATTACAAAGTTAGACCAAGTCAGTATTATAATTCGTTATGTTACTATTGATTATATTAAGCATACTGTTTGTATAAAAGAGTAATTTTTTGGATTTTATGCAATTGATCATCATGGTGCCAAAGACTACACAAATCTCATAATAAATGTCCTCTCTCAGTTGGGCTTAGATATTTCTAAATGTCGAGGTCAAGGGTATGATGGTGCTGCAGTGATGAGTGGTCGTATTTATAGTGGTGTTCAAAAACGTATTCAAGACATGGTACAAAATGCTCACTTTGTTCATTGTTGTGCTCACAACTTGAACTTAGTAATTTGTGACTCTGCTAAAAGTTCAGACACAGTTCGGCGTTTTTTTATTACTGTACAAGCAGTTTTCAATTTTTTTAGTAGTTCAGCTCCTAGATGGGCTTTATTAGCGTTGGGAGAAGAAAATACCTTAAAAGTTCATAAAACTGTTCTCAAAAAAGTATGCGCAACACGTTGAGAAGCTCGACACCAAGCTATATTTGCATTAAAAGAAAGATTTAATGACGTATTGATCACATTAACAAAAATTACTCTTACAACAACAAATGGTGATGAAAGAAATGTTAGCAAAAGTATACGCTCCAAATTGGATTCTGTAGAATTTGTTTTACTTTTATGTTTGTGGGAAAGAATATTGAGAAGTATGCAAGGTGTTTTACAAAGTGTTGATATAAATATTCAAACTTCTTGTGGTCTTCTTGAGCAAGCAATTGGATCATTATCAGAATTGCGACAGAATTACAATGACATTGTTAAAATTGCTAATGATTTATGTTCTAAATGGGGTATTTCATCTAAATTTCCATCACAACGTCAACAATTTACCAAATTACATTTTGATGAAATCGATGGTGACAGAAGGTTAAAAATAACAAAAGAAAACTTTAGAATTGAAATATTTTATCCTGTTGTAGATACTGCTTTAGCACAACTAAGAAATAGATTTAAAGGATTAAAAGTAATCGTATCGACTTTTGAATTTTTAAATCCAACTCTTCTAAGAAGTACTGAAGAAAATTATTTAATAAAATGTTCTTTTGATTTTATTCAACATTATAAGTCAGATGTGACTTCAGATTTTACTCGACAGTTACTAAGTATCCAATCTATAATAAAAAATAAATCAGATATCAAAAATATTAATGATATTATAATATTTATTGTGAATAATGATTTATCTACAGCTTTTTGTGATGTTCTAACAGCTTGTATAATTTTTTTGATAATTCCTGTTACTGTGGCTTCAGCAGAAAGATCTTTTTCCAAACTTAAATTGATAAAAAATTACTTGAGGAATTCTACTTCTCAAGAAAGGTTAAGTAATATATCTTGTAACGGTACACCGTTAGGTTCTACCGGTTTTTACCGTTCCGTGTAAAAATAACGCTGACGATTTTTTGAGTAATTAGCCTGTTTTTATTTCTATATAAATTAAAATCAATTATAATTATAGGGATATGATTCACGAACCCGAAACCGTACGGACTATAGGTTCTAGACCATTTGACACTTTGCGGAATAGTTATGTTTTATACAATTCTGGGTGGAGGTACGGATTGTCACGTCCGGCCCGCTCAAGTAAGTGGCGTCGGTTCGTGGGTCCGTCCGGGTAGCGTGGCCTAAGCAGGCGCGCTTGGGGGGACTTTTTATGGGTGCGTCACTATCTGGTATGACGAGACTCGTAATGAGACGATGCTCCTTTATGGCCGGTGTTCAAGCCGCAGTCACGGAGCCGTTGGCCGTAACGTCGAAAACGTCGGTCTGGTGTCACGACGACTTCTGGATGTCCGGGTTATGGACGAGCGGTGTAAATTATGATTCGGCGCTGTTGGTCGTCGCGCTAGTGTCGGTTGTCGTCGGAATGTGATGGCTGGTCTCGTAAATATACGCGGTGGTTTCTCCTTACTTCTGGCCGTCGAAGGTGTGCTGTTACGCAGGTCTTGATGGCTTGAAGTGTGGAGAAAGAGTTGTTCTTTGGTCGGTCAGTGTACCCGTATATATACGGTTTGACCGACCTTTGTACGTGTGTCATTGGATCTGATCGTACCGTTGGACGAGTGAAACTGACATCGTTCATGAGGTCGCTAGATGCCAACCGTGTTGTTTTCCCTCGGCTTAAGTGTGAAACTTGCTTGTGAAAACTCGCATTATTCATGTGTTTGTGTTATCATGCGTGTTGCGTTTCCTTGCCTAACACTTGTTTATTATTCAATCATATTTTGGCCGTGAGAACGGCCGTTTTAGTATATTATATGGTGTTTGTACCGTATCAATCTGTATTAAGTATTGAAAGAGGTCGTACTGATGAAATAAATATTGAAAAGATTATTACTGATTTCGCAAATGCTAAAGCTCGAAAGAAAATGTTTTTTTAATATTTAAATATTATAAAAAATGTAATAGGTCATATCATAATAATAATTATTAATATTTTATTTTAATATTATAAAATATGTGATATAAAAAAAAAAAAAATAGGTATATTATCATATAATGGTAATAATTATTATTATTTTTATTTCTAATGTTTTGTTATTATTATGTTTTTTATTATTAATATTTTATTGTAAACCATGTTTGTATTATCAATAATCCTATTATAATATTCATATCATATATTTTATATACTAACTTATTTATTTTATCTACCCATGTAGCTTATTCTACAAGTTTTTTTATTAATAAAATCTATTCAATATAAAATTGTGATCCTGTGTTCCTAGTACGTTGAAGCTCTACATAGAATTCACATAGAATTGTTTCAACGAGAAAATTATCCATCGGTTCTTATTCAATTCATCCACAAATACTATCCTTTTTAAAGGGTAAACAATATCCATGGCGTGAACTCCTACTTTTTTACATGTCTCAAGAAAGAGGGGCCCATATACATTTGTTTGCACCTGAGTCTTTAACTCTCTAGTTACGGCACTGGCTTTATGTCATCGATTTTAGGTATTTAAGTTGGTATTGAGGATCATCTATAGTCTTATCATCGCTAAACAATGACATTTTTAATTCTTGGAATTGTAGCATTTCATCAACAAAGGTTTCTTTATCCAAGTTATCAGGAAAATGGTCCAATAAATTTGATGTATTCTTGATAATATATGACTTTTTCATATTATTTTTGAATAAAAAACTAAACTTTTTTTCTATTTCTAAATAAGCACTATTTCTTTTTTTAAGTTCAAAAATTAATTTATCACATATAACATAATATGTATTAATAATAAAATTTTCTCTGGACGTTAAGTTGGTACATGGACTGTTTGTATCATCTAGATATCTGCTTTTAGGTACTTTCACTTTTCTTTTTAGTGAATAATCTGAAGTTATGTTTAAGCTGGTTGCTTCCTCTTCATACGTTGTAAAATTTTCCCGGACACTTTGAATAAAATCAATTAATAAAGTATAAAGAGGAGGAACTATAGCTGATACATTAATTTTAGATGATTGTAAGTCCTTGTTAACGCTATTAATTCTTTGTAAAATTGAGTTCCATACTGTGGTTAAAAAACCAGTTTCTTTTTTTTAAGCTTCGAAAGAAGTTGTCTGGCTTCATTTTGAGTTGTTGGATTTTGATTTAGATCTTGACTGATATCTTCCAATGCTACCAATACTTCATTATATCCAAGCCTTAATACTTTTATGGCATTTGCATCAGCTGACCATCGTGTTTGTGATCTTGACTTCAACGTTCAACAACATTTGTTTGATTTTAATCTTTCACACAAAATTTCCCACCTATGAGGGGAAGAAGAAGAATATACTTATAATGCTTGGACAACACCAAAATAGTTTACTGTTGTAGTGCTTGATGAAACTGCATTTAATCCTACTAAATTTATTGAATGTGCAGCACATGGAACATAGATTGCTACAGGAGATAACTCTTTAATGCGGGCTTGGATTCCAGTATATTTATCGGACATCCCAGACAGCAATTGTGTAACATCAATATTATAATAACGTTAGTATTTTATTAAATGTCAAATATTACAATTTTGACGTTATTATAACATTATCTAGAGTTGAAATATGTAATATTTCATTTATAATGTTTCTTTAATGTGTTCATTGAGTTATTTTTATAATATTAAAGTTTAAATCACTAAATAATATTACAATAATATCAAGTTATTAACTTATTATAATATTTTGTTTAAAATATTTTGTACATGTTTTGAATTGATTAAATTTAGTATGTTTTAATTATTATATATTATCTTATAATTATTAGTAAAAAAAATTACGAGATAATAAATCTTCAATAATAATAATAATAATAATAAATATAATATATATTATAATATTATTATTCTAAAAATTAAATTCCTCGGTAACGTTGCACCGATTCCGTTGGCGACGGTGTTATCGAGTTATCGTACATATTTATTTTTGTCGCGGGACAAATAATATAATTATGCCGATAAGCCACTGTGATCGAAAAGTCTAGAAGAACCTTACTCCCCCGCCACTGTAAGCTAAAACCGGCTTTTCCCGGTCGGCCGCCGCGAATATTATATAGGCGTACTAAACTACAGCCGCGGGACGTTTTGATCTATACCTATCTATTAATATAATTAGTCGAGTTGAGTAATATAATATAGTAATATATATAATATTATATATTACAATCGTGGACTCCGTGGTGAATTAAGAAATCAGGATTTTCCGGGTAAGTCCTCGTTTGAATTCAATTGTTTGTCCTCTCGGCGTATTAATATATATTATCAGTAATATTATGTGTTTATTATTATTTTTATTTGTTGAAAGTGGTTTATCAAAATGCGTTTATGAGCAAGTGTATAATTTATGTAACATTTTGAATAATGGCAAATGATATAAAGTGTGGAAAAACTGTTCACTTCAAAACAAGGTAAGGATAAATTATTTTATATTTTTCACCAATATATAATATAACCATAGACGTATACAGTATATATATAATTATAGTATTTTAGTAAATACGTCCTAATCTTGCAATTAGGCGCGTTTCGCGTTTGTCTACTATTGTGCTGGAGTGCGCGCCAGCAGTTTATATTATTGTGTATTGTAAATACGGACATCTGTCCACAGATAGAGATTATTAATTACGATCTATATCTGTGATTGTGCATGTTTCGAAGTTGTCCCCACCACTATCGACGACTTTTCCTTCGTCACCAATCGCCGCGATCGGCGACCGTTGCGTATCGTCTTTGTCTTCTTTTAATTTTAACCGTCTTTAGTCTTGGTGTCTTCACTCATTTACCGTACCTCCGTGTATACCGTTGCCCTTTAGATTTATTCACGTCTCGTGTTTTATCCATAAAATTATTAAATTATTTTTAGTTCATGGTTTTATCGATACGGCTTTTTAAGCTTTTAACTTTTTTTTTTAAAACTTTTTAACGCATCTGGCGTATCTATCGTCGGCCTGATTGGTTTGTTGTACTTATCAGTTATCGGGATCACGTGTCTTGCCGTTACATATTTTCGCTATTACTGTAAGTCTGACATATTATTTTAAAACTTTATGACCAACAGAAAACTTTACCTATTTGGTTTATTTTAGGTACCTGCGTCAAGTTGTGTGATTTTGGAGATCGGTAATCTGCTTCGTGCATAACTCCCGTGGTGTGTGTCTCCAGTCACCAACATCGTCGTACACTCGTACCTATCGTTACACGTGTTTTCTAAAAACTTGACAATATTGTTACTCACCGTTACATATTTTCTCTATTACTGTAAGTCTGACGTATTATATTAATTTTCTAGCCAACAGAAAACTTAACCTATTTGGTTTATTTTAGGTACCTGCGTCAAGTTGTGTGATTTTGGAGATCGGTGGTAATCTGCTTCACGCATAACTCCCATGGTGCGGGACTCGTCACTTCATCATTTTCAGTATTGTCTACCTATTGCGCTGTTCAACTTATTAGTACGACGGTAATATCAGCCATCAGGCTCCAATTATTTTTTAATATTAGATTAAAATCTAAGTTACATTTAATTTAATTATATTATTAAAGATAAAACGTATTATACTAGGTATTATGTTATAATAGTTTCATAACAACATTTATTTAACATCTACATTTTATAATAATATTAATATATTTAAGTAGGTATAGGCTATACTTTATATTACTTAAACCACGTAAAATGATTTCAAGTGAGCGTACAAAAAAAAGAAAAATTAAAAATGAAATTGATTATACTCTTAATGCAATTTATGGTAACAACTCCAATGATATTTTCCATGAAGTTTCTCCATCAGTTAATTTGTGTGAAAATAATTATGAATCATTAAATACAGTACCTAATGTATCGTCTCCAAAAGTTTCTTCTCCAATTGTTAAAATCCCAGATACAATATTATCTAGTACTTGTACTTCCAATACTTTTCCAGAAGAATTTTCTGATAACCTCCGTGATGATGTTGAAGAAAGTTCATTTATTCAACAAGATTTTTCATTAAAAGATTTCTTAGCATCATGATCTCTTAATTTTAACATTTCTCATATAGCTCTGAACGGATTACTCAAGGGATTAAAAAACCACGAGTGTTTCAAAGATTTACCGGTTGATAGTAGGACTCTTTTATCGACTCCAAAAAATATTTGTCAGAGTATACAAACTGTTATGCCAGGAATATATTACCATTTTGGATTGTCATCGGCAATTTTGAAGTATACTCCCAATAATGTTGCTGAGGTAAATATTGCCATTGGTATTGATGGTGTACCTTTGTCAAAGAGTAGTGGTGGTCAATTTTGGCCTATTTTAGGATACATTATGACAGAATCTTCGTCTCGCAAAAAAGTATTTCCTATTGGTATATATTATGGATTTGAAAAACCAGATAATAGTAATGAGTTTCTTTCAAGTTTTGTAGATGAAGCTAAATTTCTTATTAATAATGGTATCGCTAAAAATAATATTATAATTAAAATTTCTATAAAAGTATTTTGTCTTGATGTACCTGCTAAAAGTTTTGTCCTGCGCATAAAAGGTCACTCTGGATTTTCTTCGTGCACTAGATGTACAATTGAAGGAGAATATATAAACAATAGAGTCTGTTTCCCATATTCCCATGTGCCTTCAATAAAAAGAAATCATCACTCTTACATAAATAAACTCGACGAAGACTTTCATACTTCCAATGAACTAACCCGTTTAATTGAATTGCCTGGGTTTGATTCAATTAACTCTTTTAGTCTTCACTATATGCGCTTAATTTGTTTGGGGGTGATGAAGAAGCTTCTATTTCTTTGGACTAAAGGACCACTGAATGTTCGCTTAAGATCAAAGAGTGTTGACGATCTGTCATCTTCTTTATTATCGTTAAAAAGTTGCATTACCTCAGATTTTGTTCGAAGTGTGAGAAGTATGAAAGAATTGAGTCACTTTAAAGCCACAGAATTTCGAACTATAGTTATTTATGTTGGTCAAATTGTTCTTAAAAATGTTTTAAGCAAGAAATGCTATGAACATTTTATGGCTCTTAATATTTCCATGATAATACTCCTCAGTCCAGATAAAAGTACAATGGTTGATTATGCTAGAGATCTTTTAAATTATTTTGTTAAACAGTTTGGAGAAATCTATGGTAATTATAATATATCACATAATATCCACGGTCTTCTGCATTTATGTGATGACTATGATATGTATGGACCATTAGACAACTGTAGTACATTTGTATTTGAAAATTATCTGAAAGAATTGAAATCCCTACTGAGAAAACATGAGAAACCGTTAGCTCAAGTAATTAATCGTTTAGCTGAGAAAAATAATATAACTGCCATCCAAGAAATTAATGAAATCGCAAATAGACAAGATAAAAGTTCTCAAAGTATTATTCTAAAACAGCCTCATACTAATGGTCCTTTAATTGAAAATGCATTTGGACTACAATACCATGATTTAGTTTATAAAAATATTCATATTAATATAAAAAAAGAAAAAGATTCTTATGTTCTAACAAATGATAACACTTTAGTCAAATGTCTCAATATTGCACATTTAAACAATAAACCTATATTAATAGGACAATTCTTTAAGTCTTTATTACCTTATTACACGACACCATTAGATTCCACATTGTTGGATATATTTGAAGTCAAAAATCTTTCTAGAAACATCCATTATTGGGACATTTGTGATATAAAAAAAAAAATTATGGTTTTTAAGTATGGCGGATAACTTATAGCCATGCCAATTATTCACACGAATACATTAAGCCTTTGAAGAACAACTATAAAATATAACTTGTAAATAAATTATGTATAGGTTTAAATAATTAAATTAGAGTTTTTTTCATCTTAATATTGTCATTTATTATTTTCGTTCTGTTTTGTAAATGTATTGATACACTTGTGTGTTTGTTCTTATCTCAAATTCTTAATTTTTTTTAATTTTATTTGTTGAAAGAAAAACTGCCCTATATACATAGGTACAGGAATATATTCTTTAATATAATAATTTATAGGTAATCATAATTTTATCTTAAGGGGAAAAAAATGAAGTTCGGACTTTCTTCTACCAAAAAAAAAATTTGTATATATGTTTTGATATCTTTTAAGTATTATTATTTTGTTAGATGGAACTTTGGGAAGTAGTACATTTTACTTCTGAAAATACAGTTGAAGCTGTACCTCACACCTGGATGAAAAAAACTGAATGTGCATGGCCTAAAAATCCTAAATCTGTTAAAAGGTTCATAGAACATAGTGTTGAACCAAACCCTACTGAATTTTATTATTGCCCAGCAAAAAAATTGGGGAAAAGGAGTTATGGTAAGTTTCTTAATTATTTTCAGGTTTACTTTTATAAAGTCAATTAAATATTAATAACATATAGATTCATTGGCATTGGCTCAAATGAAAGCAGAAAAAGCAACTATTACCACAGATCTATCCTCGACTGATGAAGCACAATTCAGATCAAAAAACTTGTATTCATCTAAACGTCATAAACAACACCTTTCTAGTAAAATAAGAAAAGAATCATATACCTGTCCACCAAAATATAATGGTAATATATATTTAAATCCATAAGAACTGGATACTATAAATACTACTATCATTAATTACTTATATTTTTTTTTCCTTTAGAATATTTAGAATCAAAAAATCAAAAATGTATTAGTAATGTTACTACCGAGCAAAACAAAGCTGAAAAACCATTGTACAGTTGTCCATCAAAATGTACGACTAATGTGTATTAAATATTTGTAGCTTATATTTATTTTTAAAAAAAATATCAATATTTTTCTAAATTATTTTTTTAGTTACCATTAAATTAAAAAATGTGAAATATGCTCTGCAACAAGATGATAATAGCAGTAATGATGATTTGAATAATGATCCTGATAGGAAATTAAAATCGCTTTTTAATTGTAATACATTTCTCTAATTTTGAAAATATTGTTTTGATAATAATATAATTATTTGTAAATCATATCAGTCAACAGCAGTGATGATGACATCATTATTGGAACTCCGCAAAAAGTCACTGACACATCACTATTATATTCGCCCAAAGAGAATTGGAAAGTTTCATCTCGTACTATTGATACAGCAGAAAAATATACAAATTTAGTCACACATTCTCCAGCTACTGACAAGTGGATTGTAGAAGATAAATTTGAGACAACACATAATAAAGAACCACTAGTAAAAAGAGCATTATTTAAAGATAACAACGATACATACAAAAAACCAGGTAATAATTAGCTTTTGTTAATATTTATTTATATAGTTCATATTGTATAATAGTTTGGTTAACAAAATTATATTCTCAAATTTATGTGTGTTATAACATAACAGCAAAACAGGGATATTATTATTCTAATAATATTTAGAAACCTAAAATTTTTATTTATTTTATAGAGTTATCTGCAGTTACATCTGAATTGTCTTCAAGTCTTAAAAATAATAACATGCAGTATAAGACTACTGAAGGTTAGTATTTTTGTGGTATTTAATACTCATTATATTGTAAACCTACATATTATTATAATAGCTAATATTTTGTATCAAATTGCAATAGCTGTTGTTTTCTACTCTGATATATAACACTAAATTTTTTTTATATTAATAAGAACAAAAGTTATTCTAAAAGTCAGTTCTATCTGTTACACCCTGTATGTTGACATAATGAGAAATATTAATTTAAAATTTTGATTTAGCTTTTCAGACTTTTGTTGTCAACACACTTGTTAATTTAAAACATGAAATCAGTAACATTTCAAATGTTGTTCAATCCAACCACTTAAATATTGACTGTCTCCTTCAAAATGCCAACAAATATCAAACAGTAGATCTCTCGAACATTGAATGCAATCACATCTTTCCCATCGAAAAAGAAGAAGATTTATACACATTTGAAAACAAAATAAAACAAGAAAATGGTTTCAGAGAATCCTTGGTAAAGATACCATGTATATAAGTATCTTTCAAAAATTTTCTTGTGTATAATAACATAATTTTTTTCTTATGAAATACATTTTTAAATGTCTACAAAGGCAAGTGTTTTCCAGCAAATTCACACATAAAAATAAAAAAGCTTTTAATCTGTTTAATTATTATATGTGGTTTATTTTATTATTCTTAATTGTTTAACTGTATTAATACCAATTTTTTTTTCACAGATAATGAAATTTTCAGTTTTAACAGACAGCAATGATTTGGGAAATAGTGTACGCAGGGTGATGGGTCGCATGTTCAATGACAATGTATTGGTGAATTATTCGCTGTTTGGTTTTAAGAAGAAACAGTGTTTCTCTTCATTATTGAGCTACCGTCTGATAATAGGTAAAACCTAAGTTTTAAATATTTTGACTTGAGGGTTCTGTCACTGGACACCCTCCCTCCTCCTACTGTGTATCATGTAAATATTTCTCCATGGTATGTATCATTTGCTTATTGTACATCTTATGCTACAGATTGTGAATTTTTCTATTTTAAAAATATGTATTTGTATATATATTGAGTCGTTGATTATAATAATTTGGACTTCATCATTATTCCCAAATTAATTAATTATTTTAGAGAAAAGATTTTTCTAAATATCTTATTTGACTTTCATAATATAGATAGTCCATATATTGTAAGTTAGCACTACATTTCAAACAATTAATTCTTGAAAACATAAATATTGTGTAATAATTATTCTTAGAAATTTGAAAATCATTATAATATTGTTCACTATAGGAAAATAAATTGTTTATCTCATCTTTTGCATATTAAAGTTAAGGAATACCTAATATAACAATATAGATTCAAATAAACTATAATATTAATTATTATAGTGTAAATCACAATAGTGATAACAAATTCACCAATATAATAAACTCTAATTGCATATATTGTAGTCTCAATGGATGAAATTACTTATTATTTACCATGTGTACTATAAATTTTATTTCATCTGTATCGTTATAAAGACATGGCTAATATAAATTTAATGTTAGCTATGTAAAATGAACATAAAATATAAATTGTGATACTATACTAGCTGTTTTTAGCCACCAATATATAATATATTTAAATATTATAATTTATATTAAATACCTATCTATAATAGTTTTAACAATTTTTTTCAGATGCAATAAGAAAAAACATCAAGTATAAGAACATTCCTGAAAAAGATATTGACAACTGCCTTGGTATATGGCTTTCTCATGCGCCATTTCGCCTTAAAAAAAAAATTCAAAACAACCTAATAAATTGTGAAAATTTATATTAAAAAATAATAAACAATTGATATATAATTAAATGTACAGCTTATTGTTTAAATATATTTAATTTTTATAATTCCTTATTCTTGTGAAAATATTTTCTGAATATTAGTACATTATTAAATCTAAAACATTGCATGTGTGTTTTTATGGAAATGTTATGGTGCAATATTTTGTGTATGTTACTAGATAACATTATGGAAACATAATTTTTTTTACCATGGTAATTTTATCATAATGTTACTATAATGTTATTGAATCTTTAAATAACGTTATTGTAATATTCTTTATAATATTATTATTGCAATTTTAACATTGTTTGAATATTGTGGTAACATAATTTTGCTGTCTGGAATATTAGCAGCATTGTCATAAGACTGACCAACACAGTTTTTTATGTCAAGTCCTACTTTATCAAACATAGCTTTTATAGTTGAAAATAAATATTCTGCTGTATGACCATGAATGTTTTCAAGTTTAATAAAACATTCAAACACTTCACTACTTTCATCAACATATCTCAATATGTATGCCATCTGATCATTATGAGTTATGTCGAGTGTGGAATCTACAATAATTCCAAAATATTTTGCAGATTTAACTTCCATTAATATGTGATTTAATACTTTATTAGCCATTAGATCAATCAGTTTTCTAACAGTATAAGATGAAATGTAATTTGTATTTCCGGATCCTTTATTTCCATTTGTGCCCACACAGGAATATTATATTTTGAAAATATTTTCAATATGTTGTAAGAAAAATTTTAATATTAATATAATATGTTAAAGTTGTGTCCAGAATGTTTTTGAATATTGTCAACATATTGTCACATCATGTTTTGGCAGCGAAAATCACATTTTTAAAATATGCAGATATAATGTTGTCAACACATTATTAGTAAAACTTTCCAATAATATTATCATAGTATATATTTTCAACATATTTTATTTTTAATATGATTATTATATTGTTAGTACTTGTTTGCCAAAATATTATACCATATATATTTCTAACACATTTTAATAAATTCATTGTGACAATGTTGGTTGTAAATATTGCAAGTATTTGTTTGCCACAATATTATTTCATACATGTTTCAAACACATTTTAATATATTCATTGTGACAATGTTTGGTTGTAAATATAATTATTATATTGTTAGTATGCGTTTGCCACAATATTATACCATGTATATTTCAAACACATTTTAAGAACTCTAACTTATAATATTTTATTGTAAACATTTAGAAAATGTACTTGGATAAATTAATAAAAAATATAAATATCTTTCATATTTTGAATAATATAAAAGTATACATTTTATATTTATTGATTAATAACAAGTTTTACATAGTTAAAATTATAATTCAAAAATTTTTTTTTTTTAAATATTTAAATAAAACAATTAAAATTATATTTCCAAGGAAAAATTATATATAATAATAAAAATAAATTATTTTGGAAAATATTTAAATAAAATAATAAAAAATATATACCTAAGTAAAAAGTATACATATAACAAATTCATTAAAATTAAAAATATTTAAATAAAACAATAAAAATTATAAAAGTAAAAAATGTGTATAGTAAAAATTCAAATTCATGATGCATATAATTTTAAATAATGTTTGCATTATTGACTATACTGTATTTTTTTATAGACTTTTTAATGCGGTTAGAGGCTTGTGCCATCCAGTTTTTTAAAGGTTTTTCAATTTCCACATTTGCTGTATTTGAATATGGCTTAATTTTCTGAATAGTTTCTAAAATTAAATATCAAATAAATTTAGGATAGGTATTCAAATATAAATAACTAATTAATTTATTGTTATTACTTATTTTATTCATATAATGCATCTACGCCATCTACACAAAATATAGAAGAGTATGAAACTTATAGATCTATATTATAGGTCTATAATACAGGTTAGATTAGTAGATTTTTACAAATGAATTTAGAGCGCGGATTTCTATGTAAAAACATGTTTTTAATGGATGAATGCATAACTACGAAAGTAAGATATG